>NW_026067894.1:2424954-2429481 GCF_014885135.2 Alexandromys fortis
TGAGACATCTGTGTTATAAAATGTTTTATATTATGTTTTATATTGTTAGGGTTTAGGCTATTTGGATAAACTGAGTCATAAATTTTTTTGTATTGATATTAAGAAATTTAGACCTCCTCTTCTGGGAAAAAAATTTTGTTTCTATGTCAATCACTCTGGGGTAATTAAAAACTCAATAGCCTTGTTGATGATACAGAACAAAACACTCACAGAGAAGCTGGATAAAAACTTGTTCAACTGGTCCCCTTGGTTGGCAACCTTGCTTCCAGCTCTAACGATCTTGCTTCTTATCAACAGACTTGACGGCTTTAGTTCAGAACGGGTCATTACTGTTCAGCTGATGGTATTGAGGTTCCAGTGTCACCCCCTTGGGGTCCCTGGACAGACAGGACCCATGATTGAGTCCTGTCATCGGCACTTGTGAAGGGGGAAAATGTAAGGCCTAGGACAGTTTTCCCAGGTCACCTTAGTTCACACCTGCCAAGATGGGTTCTATAAAGCAGCAGGAAGGAAGACCTGAGTCTCAGTTTGCCCAAGGGCAATCTAGCTCTTAGCCACCCTCCTGTTCCCATTTCACCTTAGGACCTGTTCCTTGCCTTTGCAGGAGACAGTATTAACAGTTAGATATAAACTTGTTCTGTATTTACCCTCGGAATGACTAGTTCAGTTTCTTTATTAGCTTTAATTCAAAATCATTACAGCGTGTGGAGTTCTAGTTTTGTAAAAGCTACTAACTTATTATAGACTATTGGGAAATACTACTTAGTCATCTTTAAAGTACTGATACGATTAGTTACAGGAATAAGTCTTATTTAGTTTAGTTCCCTATATATATTTTCAAAGTCAAACTTAAAGCAAGTAATAAAAAACAAAGTTTGTCTAATCTGACATACCTAGGCAGCCCTCATACTTCAGAGATCTGCAGAATATGGCATTTAAAATAATGATTAAGAAGCTTATTATATGAGATAGAGACTCTGAGATCCTAGCAGTAACCCAAGGTCTCCAGAGAAGATTATGAGACACCATGATGTCTCCACCTGGATTTATGACGACGCTGACCACTGGGCGAGGTGACCCCCAGTGCAACACCAGCTGCCAGGACCAGGTCCAGACTGTGGACAAACAGCAGGACCTTGGAGAATTGATTGCACCACTTTTGCCTAAACAAAATAAGGTCAGTCTTTTCCATGTCCCTCTTCCACAGAAAACGAAAAGTTCACCTTGTGGGCCTGGCTGAGACAGTGAGACTGCTGTTCTGGATATTTCTGCCTCCAACGCTATGGAGACCTGGGTATGACTAACTGTGTATGGACTCTGGTCCCTGGCATTTTCAATAGATCTAAAAACTATTTGGTCTGTACTCAAATATACTTTATCCTTCTGGGATCTCTGATAGTATTGATGGCTAGGGCACTTATAATGTCAGCAAAAGGTACCCAGATCCTTCCACAAAGCTACAGACAGCTTGTTAGTTCATGAAAAAAAAATGTTTTAAGGTCTAAGGATATAAAAGTTCATAAGCTTGAGGGTCTAAAAAAATAACAAAATATAAATAAATGTTTCTGATTTCTTCCCTCCTCTATGGTAGTTCTAATAAGCTAACAGAGCAATGACTATTTACTGTGTGGGTTGCAAGCTCAAGATTTTAGATCTATTCTGGTTGCCATTTAAATGTGAACTTAAAGGTGTTTAGCTTTTTGCTAGGACCCAAAGGTGTGAGTCTATTCTTTCTGTTTACAGATGCCTGTTGTCTGCTCTTTCTCTACAATATGGGTTTTTCCTTAAGCAAATAAATTTTAACTTCTGTTCCTAGTTTAGACTTATCTCAATAGGCCTCCACTTGGCTGTCAGACACATCTAAGCATCAGTTGCTGACTACAACCTGCTCTGAATGGTGACAAGCCCTGGACTTCCTGAAAGCTGGTGTGGACCAGTCCAGCTGATAAGAACACTCCCTGTTCCTTCAGCAAAGTCTGATGAGTGGCCCCATTGCCTAAATTTCCTCCCTTTCAACCTGCTGGGGCCTGGATAACAATGCCCCAATGTCAGCTTGAAGCAGTTGCGAAAAGAAACACGTCCCATGCCCGCTGCCCAAAATAGGTTAAAAGGCTGATACAAGGGGGAACTCCCTGGCACGGGGGACAGGACATCTACCTATAGTGCCTGTTAATATACTAGGTCCAGGGTTGTCGATTGTAGTTCCATGCATCCTTAAAACCAGAGGCAAGCAGGACCCAAGATTGGGCCCTGTCATAGGTGCTTGTGAAGGGGGAAATGTGGGGGCCAGCCATGATAAGCTAAGTATGGACAGGTCACCCAAAGGAGGTTCTTTACTTCCAACCATTATCATCTGTCAGAGTAAAACTCGGCCATTGATAAATTCTCAGTAGTTTACCCTGAAGAAATGCTTGGCTGCAGGAGGAACCACAAAGTGAGATTACCCAGCACCACTCAGAACAGACCATCTAAAAGAAATGCCTGGCATTCCCACTGCTCCTCCAAGTACACATTCACCACGACACCTCTAGACAAATGTCAGCCAATCAAGGGTCCTAAATCTCAGAAACCCCTCATCCCCACCTTTACTACTATAAAAACCCAGTTCTAACTGAGCTCGGGGCTCTCCGGTTATTCCAATACATTGGACATGCGGAGAGACTGAGTTTGCAAACTTGATTAAAATAAAGGCTCTTTGCTTTACATATGCGACTCGGTTTCCTTGTTGACTTTTGCGGGGACTTTGCAGATTTGGGCATAACAAAGACCTCCACCCCTCTCAGCAGTGAGCATGTTCACCGGAGCTCCCAGCATGGGAGAGCCTCTCTAGTGTTATTGGCAGTCTTAGAAGTCAGGTGAAAGCAGGTCTGTGGGCACAATGGTGACCCACAGTGGGAATTCTGGATGCAGGTAAGCCTGGATTGTCTAGGCGCTCGGTGATTCAGAGAGCCCTTCCCTCCCTTGGAAAAAGACTCACTTTAAACAAGGGCCAACCACATACTTAGCCACTTCATGCTCCATTACTACCTGCCTCAGTTGACTAGAATGGATTCAGCCAAGCCTTGGGTTAAATAAAGGTCACCAGGAAATGGCAGGCTCACACTTCACTTAGAAATCCATAAAGAGCCTCAGAACCATCAAAGCCTTGTTAAAGGAAGCCAGAACTAGGCTGCCACTGACCCAAGACATTCCCCTGAGAATGCCTTCAGACCAAAGAGGAAGAGGCACACAGCCCCAGGGAGAATCTGGGCATCTGCACTCATCTCAGCATAGCAAGAGTCGGGGAGAACCAAAATTGGAGCTGGTGTGGGTGTGCATGCCTGTGATCCCAGCCCATAGCATCTGAGGCAAGAAGGTTGTGAGTTCAAAGCCAGCCTGGGCTACACAGCAAGGGCCTGTCTTAAAGGGAAGGAAAGAAAAGGATGAGGGAGAAGAAGGGGAAAGGGAAGGGGCAAGGGGAGGGAAAGAGAGAGGGGGAAAGGGGAACACTTAACATACACTTGCAACTGTGGCTGGGAGCCCTGTTATCTTTGCCCATCACTAGACTCTTCTGGAAGGTCACAGATGTCCCATCTGGAGGGATTCCCTGATGATCGTTTTGTCCCAAAATGGAATGAATGTGAGCCTTAATGTGGGATGTCCTTCTGTATATACATTGTTTTTATTGGTTGATGAATAAAGCTGTTTGGGCCAATGGCTTAACAGAGTAAAGCCAGGAGAGAAATCAGAATAGAGAAATAGAGAGTAGACAGAGTCAAAGAGATGCCATGTAGCTGCTGAAGGAGGGTGATGCCAGAGCCTTACCCAGTAAGCCACAGCTTTGTCGTGATACACAGAATAATAGAAATGGCTTAATTTAAGATGTAAGAGTTAGTTAATAAGAAGCCTGAGCTAATAGGCCAAGCAGAATTGTAATTAATATAGTTTCCATGTGATTATTTAGTTCTGGGTGGCTGGGAATGAAAGAGCAGTCTCCATTTACAAAATGATGCCCAAAATAAGGCCAACTACATCCACATAAAATCTGAGAAAGATTGGGAAGGAATTATAGACACAAAAGAATAGAGTTAAGCACGGCTTCTTGGTAGCAGAATTTTCTTGAGTGGGCTCTGTTTGCTAGAAGCAAACAGAGGTGTGATTCAAGAGAAGGTTTCCTGACTCAGCATTAGCAGCAAAACCTGTGTGGCTCCTTTAAGAGCCAGGTGGCTTCCTGGTTCATGCTGGTCCTGTTACAAAGTACTTAAATGTGGTCTATGAGTAGTGTGTTACAAATTGCTTAATGGTGACATAGACCTGCTGTGTCTCTGGAGCTGGGGCAGTGAGCATGGCTTGCGGTTGGACTGGGCAGAGCAAGCAGGCAGGGCCACGGAGTTGGTCCTAGCCATGCCTGCTTAGCATTAAAAACAAAAGGCACTCCTGATCAGAAAATGATTATAGATACACAATAAAGACAGACTCAGACAAAAATAAACTTCTGAATAGGTCATAATGTGTTTACAAAATGTACATAGGCTTGGGAGAGAAGAA
>NW_026067894.1:2431166-2607625 GCF_014885135.2 Alexandromys fortis
AGGGAGGCAGAGGCAGGCAGATCTCTGGGAGTTCGAGGCTAGCCTGGTCTACAAGAGCTAGTTCCGGGACAGGCACCAAAGCTACAGAGAAACCCTGTATCGAATAAAAAAAAAAAGGAAAAAAGAAAGAAAGAAAGAAAGAAAGAAAGAAAGAAAGAAAGAAAGAAAGAAAGAGAGAGAGAGAAAGAAAAGGTGAGATGATGTGGGATGTCCTTCTGTATATTCATTGCTTTTATTGGTTGATGAATAAAGCTGTTTGAGCCAATGGCTTAGCAGAGTAAAGCCAGGCGAGAAATCAGAAGAGAGAGAGAGAGTAGGCAAAGTCAAAGAGACACCATGTTGCTGCTGAAGGAGGAAGACGCCAGAACCTTACAGCTAGAGAGGAGGGGAGAAGAGTGGGGAATGGGAGTGGGGGCAGAAGCATCACATTCAGAAACCATGGGCTTTTGGAGCTTTGTTTGTTTTGATGTTAGGTGTTAGGCCCAATTTAAAAATATTTTTGTTAAAGGTAGCCCAAGGGCATTTGGAGATCAGGCTCTGAATCACAAGAGCCCATCTTAGACGTCTATGCCAAATTTTGGGATTCAAGCCTGTAGGAATATATCTACCATGTCAGGGCTCTTGAGTCAAACACGGCGGTGGGGGGGATTGTGGGAAATGAGTGGCAGACGTCTCTACCCACTCAGTGCCACCTCAGTGAGAACTGTCTCGCTGCTTATGTCCGGTACCTGGCACAGAACTGCCCGAAAATGGATAAACATAAAATGGGTCCCAGACCCTAGTAGCATGTACTCGAAAAGGAGAACTCTAAATGTTAAGTATTTTCTGGCCAACAACCTCTCGGCAGATAATCCCAGTCAGACCAAATCAGACCAAATTAAAAGATACCCAGATTTAATGGATGGCAATGGATGACAATACTCCTGAGTAGGCCTGGGAAAACATGGAGAGGGGAAGAGGGAAAAAGGGAGACCACAGGGAACCCAGAGACCACATGTTCATTCTCTGGGTGGCAATTTAAACCAAAACAATTCAGTGTGGGCTCGGTGAGAATAGATCGGCTGGTAAAAACACCAGCAGAGCAAGCCTGCCTACAAAGATCTCAAGCCCCGGAGCCCATAGAAAAACAAAAGCTGATGCAATGGTGCATGTCTGTAATCCCAAAACTTCTACAGTGAGACGGGGGCAGAGACCAGAGAAACACCCAGCCAGTGGCTCACAGGACACGGAGCTTGGAGCACTCCAAATGGCAGAATGTAAAGGTATCATGGTGAAGACATACAGAGGAAGAGGTCACGCAAAGACAGGAGGCCAGAGCAGGGGTGGAGGATCCTAGCTCCTTTCAAAGCCAGCCTCTCCAGGGTCCCACCTAACTGGCGGATTCTAGGGTCCCAGCAGAGGTCCTCAATCTCTTCCTCAGGCATCAACCCACAGCACCCAAAGGCCTACTTCTGCGTGGCTGCTCTAAGGACCAAGCTCCCCCCCCCCAGGCATCCTAGGGGCCTGAACTGCACCCAGTTAAGCAGATCCGAGTGAGTGAGGAGGCCACTGAGCTCTTAGCCATCCTTCTGCATATCGCTGTATCAGCTGACATAGCCACTGGCCAAATCTGAACAGTCTTCACACATCTGTCACTCTGTCCAGGCAGCTGTTGTGCTGTCCTAAGGCAGGCAGGTCAGTTACGTCCTGGAACCTACAACGTGGGAATTTATTAGGAATGCAGCTTCTAAGGTCCTGCTTGAACATGGTGGTCCAGCCTGGGCTCTGCCTAACTCTTCAGGCCCTCCCTACACAAAACTAAGCTAATAAAGCTGGGGGTTGGGGTGACTTGGAGCCCAGGCTTCTCGTAGGAAGCCTGGAGGCAGAAGCTTCCATATTTTGCTGCTCGCCTGAGGCTACCATGACAAGCCTGGGGTCAGATGGAGTTGCATTTGTTGACCTATGGCCACAAGAGAGAACACACACCAAAGCAAACAGAGGCAAAGACAGTAGTGTTCGAGGCTGTGGTAGAAGGAAATTCAGTCCTGATGAAGCCGTGTGCAAAGGGATCCACACAGTCCAGACCGCATGTGCATCCTCGAAACCCACAGTTAAGGCTGAGCCACTGCCATGGCGCTGCAAGCCAGTAGCAGCTGGGACCCTCAGGGCCTCGCTCCTTTTCTGAGACTCCTGAACACAAGCTGCTAGCTGCCAATGGATAAGGAGACATTTCCCAGTCAGTGTGAAGACAGTTGTCCCCCACAAACATGGGTGGTATGACATCTCAGGTTAAGACGTGTTCTCAGGAATGAGATCTGGCCTCTGGTAACTCTGAAGTTAGTTTGATTCAAGTCTGCCATTTCAGACTGGCCAATGGCTGAACAGAATGGTACATTCTCAATCCAAGGGAGTTTTAGAGGTTCCATTATTTTATGGATATGGGTGATTTGCCAGCAGGTATGTCTGTGTACCACCCACATGCCTGGTGCCCATAAGAGGTCAGAAGAGGACATTGGATCCCCTGGAACTGGATTATAGGTGATTGTGAGCCACCATGTGAGTGCTGGGACTCGAACCTATGTCCTCTGCAAGAGCAGCCAGTGCTCTTAACCACCAAGCCGATTCTAGCCCCATCTCAAGTAAGTTTTGACATTCTCAGGTTGAAGGTGCTGAATGAGTCCCATTCCTGAAGCACTTTCCCAGAGCCTGGCAAACAAAGTGAATTGTAATTAGTATAATTTTATACCTAAGATATAAGTGAATGCAAGCAGAACAGACAACTGTGGCGTAATTTAATTACTGTGAGTATTAATTGAAATAATAAGGGTTGTGGTTAATACGTAAAAGGGGGAAGGTTCTTGTTATTCTTTCCCTTGGCTCCCATTCCGCAGGAACGGAGCCTGGATTAAGGTGGAGTGCTTGCTTAGCATGATGAGGCCCTGGGTTAGTCCTCTGCATGGAATAAAGCAGCCACGGCAGTTGGCTCTTGTAATCCCAGCACTTGGGAGGTGGAGGCAAGAGGATTAGAAGTTCAAGTTCAGTGTCAGTTAGTTACCATCCTCGTCAGGGTTTCTATGGCTGTGAAGAGACGCCATGACCACTGCAACTCTTATAAAGAAACACTGAATTGGGGTGGCTTGCTTGCAGTTTCAGAAGTTAAGTCCATTATCATCATGGCAGGGAGCATAACAGTGCGTGCAGGGAGACCTGGTGCTGGCTACAACTGGATCAGAAGGAAGTGGACTCTCTATCACACTGAGTGAAGCTTAAGCAAAGGAGACCTAAAAGCCGGCCTCCAGAGCAACACCCTTCCTCCAATGAGGCCACGACTACTCCAACAAAGCCACACCTCCTAATGGTGCCACTCCCTGTAGGCTTATGGGGACCAATTACATTCAAACTACCACAGTTACATAGTGAGCTTGCGGACAGCTTGGGCTACAAGAGGCATATATGCACACACACGCACACGCACACACGCATGCATGCACGCACGCATGAAATGCATGCACACACTCACAAGTAAGATCCCAAATGGTCAAACTCATGCAGGTTAACCATGCCCAGAGCTGGGCTGGGGGGAAGCAGGATCATATGATGAGATTTGAGTGGCCCACCAGCCGGGATTCATGCCCTGGAAGTTTGGTCCCCACTGTGGCAGCTATAAACTTGGTGAGAGTCCCCCAAGATTAGGTGGAAGATGGCAGTAAACCTAGTCACTCCCTTGAACCCCCCTCATGCTGCTCATTGGCGCACACCCCTCTGGCAGACAGCAGGTTCCCTTCGCTGTCTGTGATACATTGTGATACAGCCAAGGGACAATGTACCAGGATGTGGGAGCCATACTATTTGAGGCTTTCAGTCACAAGAATCATGAACCAAATGAACCACTTTCGTTAGGAAGAACCCTGCCTTGGGCACTTTACTGTAGCAGCAGAAAATGGACTAGGATACTGGAAGATAAAACATTTAGCATCTAATGAGACAAAATTCATAAGCCGATCATTCCCAGGCTTGCAAAATGCAGCAGTTAGCAGGCACAGATTTGGAGTTAGCAGGCACAGATGTGGAAGTTAGCAGATTGTGACATTTCTTGTAGTACAACTAGATCAATTTGTTTAAAAGCTAGAGGAAAGAGTAAATTGTGTGTGTGGTTTCTTGTTTGTTTTTGTTTTGTGACTTTGGTTTTGGTTTTGGTTTTATGTATTGGAACAGGGTCTCACTACATAACTCGGGTTAGCCTGAACTCATGATCCTCCTGCCTCTGCCCCCTGAATACTAGGATTGCAGGTGTGCACTGCCATGCCTGGCAAGACTGAACAAGTTATGTAGAAAATGGAAGATCTAAACAAGATCCAAATCAAGTTCAGAGAGACGAAAAGTCTAATGGAGGCTGGAGAAATGACCAGCCTGGATTGGACTATGGGATACTTTGTCTCAGAAACAATAGGAACAATGGGTAGGTAAGAGAACTTGTTAATTAATTTGATGTGGTGTTGGAGTCACAGTGTATGTGTGTGTGTGTGCATGTATATATGTGTGTAGCATGTATATGTTAAAACTATAAAACTGAGCTGGGTGTAGTGGCGCACACCTTTAATCCCAGCACTTGGGAGGCAGAGGCAGGCAGATCTCTGTGAATTGGAGGTCAGCCTGATCTACAGAGTGAGTTCCAGGACAGCCAGGGCTACAAAGAGAACACCTGTCTCAAAACAAAACTAAACAAAACTAAACAAAAACAAAACAAAACAACAACAACAAAAAACCACTTTTTCTTCCCTGGTAACAAAGCCAGAAAAGAAATCCTGAAAAGACAGGAGCAGCTCAGCACAGAGCAGGGTGCAACCAGCAGGTGCAGAGCCTTGAGTTCATCCCAGCACCTCAGGAAGGGAGGGAGAGAAGAACGGAGGCCAGGGAGGGAGGGAAGAAGAGATCAAGATTCTTCATAAACATAGAAACAAAAAAAATATCAGCACAGTGAACCCAGCAAAACACACGCAGAGGCTGGCACCTCATGGCGAGGTCCATCTTAGAAATGCAAGATTAGTATAACTATGTCACACTGGCAGCTGAAGAGGAAAGCCAGCAAAAACAAGACAAAACATTCAAAAGAAACAAACGGTTCAACAAACACAACAGTGCCCTCACAGTCAACCCGCCCCCTCCCCAGAACACGGGGACAACAGGTAACACCTGACTTCCTCACCCAGTAACAGGCTAGCAGGCGTCTGTAAAGACCTACAGCTGACACCACTCTTAACAGAGAAACCCAACCTGAGGCAGGGACATCTGTGGTCACCCTTTCCGTGCACACGGCTGACAGAATGGTTAAGACAAAAACCAGAACGGACCTGACGACACCCAGCCCCGCTGCAGAGGGACTGACCTCTGCTGGCGCCCTTCCCATTGGGAGTGAGAAGGCAACTTCCACAGCCACCAGAAAGACAAGACAGCCGGGTGGGCTTGCTAAAGTGCAGGCCACTAACTCTTATCCCTAAAATGCAGGCCACTAACTCTTATCCCAGTACAAGTTGAAGACCCCTCGTCTAAAATGCTCAGAGCCTCAAGTGCTCTCCAGCTTTTTTGTTTTGTTTTGTTTTGTTTTGTTTAAGTACTGGCATGCTCCAAGGAGACATCTTTGGCAGAAGACCAGACTCAACCACAGATCCCTTACATTTTGCCTGCACCTTCTCTACACAACCCCGAGGTAACCAACTTCCTGCTGTGTTTTTGCTGAGCCTGTGTTTAGACTGAGCCCCGTCACCCAAGTGGAATTTTCCACTTACGGCATCATGGCAGCTGTCTCAAAGTTTCATATTTTGAGATTTTTGGCTTTGAGAAATAGGGACGCCTCCACCATCTCTACCTGAGGGAACCGAAAACACATCCCGCAAAGGTTTGTATAAACCCAGAGCCCTGTTCATATATCAACAGGTTGGCACAAGCCAGCTTCCTTCTGAAGAACAATGTTGAAGAAAACCAGATCTGCTGTGACAATGGGAGGCAGCTGGGCATCAGAAAGGAAAAAACAAAAAAAAAAAAAAAAAAAAAAAACCCTGCAGATACTTGCTACATACCCCTTGGGTGAACCATGTAATGGCATTTCATTTGTATTTTAATAAATAAAGCTTGCCCGAAGATCAGAGAGTAAAACAGCCCCACTGGTCAGCCTTACAGACCAGGCAGTAGTAACACACACCTTTAATCCCAGTAGTCACACCAGTTGCCCTAGAAACCAGGCGGTGCATGCCTTTAATCTCAGTGATGCACACCTTTACTCCCAGCCCAAGAGAGGATTATAAAACGGGAGGAAACAGCTCTCAGGCTCAGTCTCATTCTGAGGCAGGATCACCATTTTTAGACCGAGGCCGAGGTCAGTGGCTAGGCTGTTTTGCTTTTCTGATCTTCGGGTTGAACCCCAATTTCCCTCTCTGAGTTTTTATTAATCAGGCTTCAGAACCTGAAAGCCATGGTGTTAAGAGCACATCCCAAGAACACAAGCTGCAGGGATTTATTTACATGAATTCTACCTCGGGAAGGGAAAGTTTGGGAACAGCTTTAGTTCCAAGGGTGGAGACAGACCACAAAGGGACAGGAGGAAACCTGGCTGTGGTGCGGCGTCATCGCCACTGAGAGAATTAATTGATGTTCACTGGACAGAATGCTTAACGTGTGTGACTTTCACCGAATGTGCAGAGAAAGTCACCATGGAGTAGAAAGCTACAGGGACAGGCTGGAGCCTGTGACCTAATTCACGTCCGCTCTGACATCCGTGCGCCACAAACTGTCAGCTTTCCAAGGCAAGACTGACCAAAAGAGGAGTTACCATGGATACAGCCACCCGGTCCATGGAGCAGAAAGGCGCATGACCCAGTAATTGCAAAACAATATGATAAGTCTCCACTAGAACCCCAAACACGGAGGGCACTGCACAGGGAGTATCAGCCCTTCTGGGATGGGGAGACAGGGTGCTGGAGGGGGCCAGATTCTTGGAAGCTGACACAAGACCGTGGGGACACTGGGAGCTGGCTTCAAGTTCTTGACCATTGCCTTCCTCTTCCTGCCCACCGAAGGGCCAGGTGACTCTGTTTTTAAATATTACATTCTCTTGTGTGTGTGCACTCATGTACATATAAGCATAGGTCATTGTTGTTGGTTTTTTCTTACTCTTTTGCTCTTTGGGGGAACTCTGCTATCCAGCTCCCCAATAACACACACACACACAGAGATTTATTCTCATTTATGAATGCCCAGCCTTAGCTTGGCTTGTTCTTGCCAGCTTTTCTTAACTTATCCCCTCTATCTTTTGCCTCCAGGCTTTTCCCTTTCTCTATTTCTGTATATCTTTTCTTATTTCTTGTTTCATGTCTGGTTGTGTGGCCGGCCCCTTCTTTTTTCACTCCTTCATCCTTTCCTCCCAGATTCTCCCACTTATTCTCTCTGCCTGCCAGCCTCGCCCTACCCTTTATCCTGCCTTGTTATTGGCTGTTCAGTGCTTTTATTAGACCACAGGTGTTTTAGACAGGCGAGGTCACACGGCTTCACAGAGTTAAACAAACGCAACACAGAAGAATGCAACACATCTTTGCATAGTTAAGCAAATGTTCCACGGGATAAACAAATGTAACACACTGCAAAATAACAGGCCACAGTGTATGTGAGGAGGTCAAAAGATGACTTGAAGGAGTTGGTCCCCTTCATCTAGCATATGGTTCCAGGATCAAATTAAGAAGAATTGTCAGGCTTGGCAGGAAGTGCCTTCACTCACTAAGCCATCCCACTGGTTTTATATATATATATATATATTCAAATACATTCTTGCCTGTAGAGTTTCCTGAGACCTTCTGAGGACAGTCAGAGTCCACCTGAGGTGGTGCAAACATTATGTTGGGCCTCCTCTAACCTAACTCTGAGGGTAGCCATGGTGAGCATTGTCTGCATGCTTGCTAGGATCCCAGAAGCCAGGAGGATTGGGGTGGCTTATAAGGACAGGGTCCCATAGGGAGGGGACCCCTTGCTCAGACTCTCAGTAAGACCCAGAGTGCTTAATGACGTATCCATCTGGCCAGAGCATAGTTAGCAAGTTACCTTGAGAAGTCACAAGGGTGTGGGGTATAAACTCTGTTCCCAAGGGCAGGGCAGAATCTTGCCATGTATGTGATATTGTCCATGAGTGAATCTAATTGTCTGTCGCATGGGTGTAACTTTGTCCCGGCTACCTCAGCAACCCTGATGGGCAGAGCCTGGATCACAGGGCTTCCTTATATGCCTAGAAAGGAGGAAACAATCTCATTGCCTGCCTGCTGTACACTCTGGTTTTTTTTTTTCTTTTTTGTTTATTTGTTTTTTCAAGACAGGGTTTCTCTGTGTAGTCTTGGCTGTCCTGGAACTCGCTCTGTAGACCAGGCTGGCCTTGAACTCAGAGATTCACCTGCCTCTGCCTCCCACTTGCTGGCATATGTCATCACTGCCCAGCTTTGATTTTTTTTTTTTTTTTTGTTAGCACACTTATTTGTTTTGGTTTATGTTTGTGAGGCCACAGTGGTGTAGAGGTCAAAGGACAACCCCAGGCACTGGTTCTCACTTTCTCTCTTGTTTGTAAGGTAGTCTCTTTTGTTGTTTGAAGCCAGGCTGCCTACTTAAACTGGCCTATAAGCTTCTAGGAGAATCTCTGGTCTCCGTCTCTCCTCTGGGGATCTGAACTCAAATCACTGGGCTTGTACGGCAAGCACTGTTACCTGATAGGCTGTTTTCCCAGCCCCCGCCGTGTGGTTCGTGAGCACCATCTATGCATCCAATTTTATGTTCAGGTATAAACTCATTCCACACCCCTTTTAGGACGAGGAGATCGAAGTCCAAGAGAGGCAGAGTGACTTCGCCAAGGTCATCCGGCAATGCAGCCAGGACTTAGCCACTGATGCGCTTTACCGAAGCCCCAGAGACACAGGGTACAAATGAGACAGGCCTGATCAGCCCTGGGAAGGGGCTGGCAATAGGCTGTCTGAGGTCAGTGCCTACTTGCTTCCCTGGCTCCCGGCTTCAGTTGTCCCGGGTGCTAGGAAAGTCAGGATTATCTCAGGTATGACTAAGGCTAGAAAGATGTACTGAAAGTTAAATCCTCTGACTAAGAGGAAGGAAGGGATGTCCTTGGATTCCCACCCCAGCCCCACACAGTTGTTTCCCAATTCCTTCTACTGGTTTGGCAGTCTGGGCAGGGAGGTGTGGGCCTGCAGGATTGCAACAGCCTTACCAGCTCTAGCCAGCCGCCTTGCATCACAGAGGCTGCCCGGGTGCCTGCCATCATCACTTGGACCCTTTAGGGTTTTTCATACCCAGAGTTGAATGCAATTCTTTGGCCTGTATTTGGTACCTGGCCCTTCATTCATCCCCACAATTCCCTGACAGGAAGGGAGGGAGGGAGGGAAGGAGTCTTGCAAGGTGCTTAACCTATAGGTGGGGGTGTTTTTTGTTTTTACCATGCTGGGGAACAACCCCAGGCTCTTCAGCATGCTAAGCAAGCTACCATCTGAACCTCACCCCCAGCCTCTATGTGTGAGATGGAGCTAGAGAGAAAAGATTCTCCGAGGCCTGCTTGCTAAGGGGAAGGAAATGCATTCCCTTCTGAAGTGTGTCCTCTTGGTTGTTTTTTTTTTTTTTTTTTTTTTTTTTTTTTTTTTTTTTTTTTTTTTTTTTTTTTTTTTTTTTTTTGGTTTTTCGAGACAGGGTTTCTCTGTGGTTTTGGAGCCTGTCCTGGAACTAGCTCTTGTAGACCAGGCTGGTCTCGAACTCACAGAGATCCACCTGCCTCTGCCTCCCAAGTCCTGGGATTAAAGGCATACGCCACCACCGCCCGGCTCTCTTGGTTGTTTTGACGGTGATTGAGGTACTGCACGCCCTTGAGTGTATCTTTTGCAGATGGAGAGTTCTACTAGCCTCCTGTAAAGGTCCCGGGAGCTTGTGGGGCACGAGCTTGTTGAACTTATCTTTCTCTTGTCTGTTAATTAGTCTGTTGTTAGTCTGTCAGTTTGTTTATGTTTGTTCATTCATTAGCTTTTATGACCCTTTAAAAAAATGTAAAATCCAGGCTGGGACCGTGGCTTAGAGGTAGAACCCTTGTCTAGGTTAAATATATATATGAATGATCTGGATTTAATCCCAAATACTGCAAAAGGGGGGAAAAACGAAGGGAAAGAGAAGGGAGAGGAGAGGAGAGGAATGGAGGGGGAGGGGAGAGGAGGGGAAGAGAAAAAAGAAGAATGACGGGTAGTTCAGTTCATAGAGTGCTTACCTCGCACACACAAAACCCTGGTTCCATCTTAGCACCACATAAACTAGATGCTGTGCCTTGGGAAGGTGGACACATGTTCAAGGCCAGCCTCAATACAAGTTTGAGGCCAGCTTGGGCTATATGAGAACCTGTCTCAAGAAAGAAGGAAAGAAGGAGGGAAGAGAGAGGGAGAGAGGACAAAAGAAAGAGGCCAACGTCATTCTCAGCTCAAGCTGCACATCGTCCAGAAGTCTTACATGGCAACCTAGACAGAGAAAACTACCCTGCTCCCTGCCCCCCACCCCCAGTGTGGCAGAAGAAAGCAAAGATCCTTCCAGGGTGCCCACAGTCTACACTGGTGGGTTTTCCCCAAGACCCTCTTTGGGAGGCATCTTGCTGATACAGGCTCATGTTCCCCAATGTCTCCATTTATCCACACATGGGCCCTGGATCCAAGGCCCTGGAAATGAATCTAGGACACCGGTCTACAGACAGTGACACTAGTGACCATCTTAACTGCTCCCACAGTGGGCTCAGGAACTCACTGCCTGGTGGGGAGGGCAAGGTTTTCTTCTCAGCCACCTCTGTACAGTGAGGGCTGGTACGGAGTGGGGGTTTGCAGTCAGTACTGATGAGCAGAGACCACAGCCTGCCTTGACCCTGACCTCTGGGGGTCAAGACTTAATGGCCTGTCACATTGGAACTGTGTGAAGGCCTCTGTGACCCAGACATCTGAAGGCAGCTGAGAGTGACGCTGTGTAACCAAGCACACATCCTACAGCAGCCAGACAATTGGCAGGCAAGGAAAGCAAGGTCACAACCATAACGCACCACTGTGTCCCCAAGTGCAGGCTGCCCCAACCTCAGTATGTCTCTCTCCCAGACCTAACAGGAAGGCTTGGAAGCACAGAGAGTCTGGGGACCTCACACCAGGCCCTCTCCCATGATGCTCTGGGGAATATCCAGGGCTGGGATGCTTGCTGTGGATAAGGTTTTGCAAGTCCAGGTCAGAACCATCCCCACACGGTAGAAGCTGAAGAACAAGGTCTCTTTGGTCCTCTGTGCAGGCTGGCCACACTTTGGATGGTGTCATCTAAGCGGTGACACACACTGGGCAAATCGATCTGCCAGAAATCTCAAGAAGTGACACAGGGGTCCGAAATGGGACAAAGACACTGTCAGCTAAGAAAGGTCTTTTCTGTGGCTGAGACCCTGAGCTTGCTGAAGCCATCTTCACCTCTCAGCCCCCTGCCATGGTCCAGAACCTCCCCCTTCCCACCCTGGACCACTCTTCGCCTATCTCCACTGCTTTGTCCAGCTTCCCCACCGAGCTGCCAGCACTGAGAGCCATGTCACTCTGATTCAGACCCTCCCAGGGCTCCGGGGTCCTGGTCTGAGCCCTGGGATGTGGTATAGACAATTCCTGCCTGGCCCTGCTCACCACCTCAGTCTCTCGTCCTTGCTCCCCGAATGCATCTCTGGGTCTTTGTTCCCTGTGATTAGCAGATCTCCATTCTTGCTGGCTTCCAGGGCACTATTCAAGGCTCATCCAACCATCCCCTTTCTGAGAGTCCCCCCAGACCCCTCGGCAATGGAGGGCTCCTCTCTCTGAGCAAGGTGCACCCACAAAGAATATGGCTAAGAATCAACCTTTGGCCCCCAGGACCTGGTTAAAGAAAGCTCGGAAAGGAAACCAGGCCAGCAGACGGGCAGGTACCTGGCTCTGCGCACTGACCACATGTACAGGGTCCCAACCCACAGGCCAGCCCAGGTGGAGCTGGGTGTCAGTGGGAACCCAACAGGCCAGGCAAGAAGGTGCTTGCCTGAGACCCAAGCCAAGGGTGACCTCACCGCTGAGTCAGCCTCCCAAACACGAAGGGTGGGGGGAGCAGGGGGTCCACCCTCCCAGGAGGGGTGGCACCTGGGACGCTTTTAACAAGCAAGGTGCATGCTTGGGGGCCAAAGAGAGAAGTGGTGAGTCAGGGTCAGGGCACCGCCTTGCCCTTCTAAGGGAGCCACGGTCCTCTCACCTGGCTCTCTTGAGCACATCACTCATTAAGAGACAAAAAGACAAGCCATGGGAGGGAGAGGGCCTGAGCCTGGAGCTGGCCTTGCTTCTCGGAGACAGTTAATGCTCATTCGGAAAAAATGACGATGACACCATCCAGGGCTGAGCCAAAACAGGAGCCCCAGGTGTGTGCCAGGTGAATGCCAAGACCCAGCCTGCCTCTTCCCCACAGCACCGTGCCCGGGACCCCACCTATCAGGCTCCAAACATGCCTGTCTCTTCACGGGGATCTGGGGCTGGGGTGGTCATTCATGAGGTCTCAGTGCCTCCCAGGAGGATTTGGGCTGGGCTGGGCTGGGCCACCAGTATCCTGGAAGGAGGTGACAGTGGAAGAAAAGATGTGTCTTTTCCCCCGCCTTCCCTGCCAAGCTCTTGTTAGGTGCCTGCTAAACTCCATCTGCCCCAAGCCACAAAGGAGCTGCAAAGTGGCTGCCAGAGACCCGATGCATCTGTGTCCCATCACGAGTGAGAGGCAATGTCACCAAGCAGAAGGCAGATGCCACTGCCCCCACAGTATCATCCTTCTGAAGAAAGGGACCCTTTCCACTGTCATTCTCAGGCAGTGGCTGCTCTGTGGGGTCCCCATTGAGGGCGAGTAGGGCAGGAAAGGAGCTGAGCTATCGCTGTGGTCACTGGGGATGGCGGGCCACCACTCAGTGGGGTGTCAGGAAGAATCTGCTCTTTCAAAACCCACTTGGGCACCCCCAGTTCTCACAGACACAGGTCTGCCTGCGTTCTCCAGTCCTGAGAGTTTACCCTGACTCCTGCAAAAGGATTCCCGGGTTCCGTGGCTAGTCTACTCACCCTGGGAAAGAGGGAGCTGGCGCAGCTCGGGCGTCTGTTGACAGCCACTGTGCTGAGGCAAACCTAAAGGTGACGGCCACAGGGCTTGTGCTAGGGCCTTGTTTCTAAGGTCTGCTGGGGTCCTACTCTCTAAATCACCCCCAGAGGGGCCTGAGGTGGGGAGGGAGTCTACAGGGGGGTCAGGTTATAGGCGGCCATGAAGGTGGGGATGTGGCATACAGGAAGCCCTGCGTTGAGTCCCCAGCATGGAGTACACACGGTATCATAGTGCCTACCTGTAATCCCCACTCTTGGGAGGAAGAAACAAGAGGACTAAAAGTTCCAGGTTACCCTTGGCTACAGAGTGACTTCAAGGTCAGGCCTGGGCTACATGAGACAGTCTCTTAAAAAAAATAAATATAACTAAATAAATAAGATCTTGAGTGAGACCCCAACCCGAGGCAACTGGGATTCTGCTAAAAGGGGTGAAATCTGGATACTACATACCCAGAACAAAGACCACGTGAAGGCTGTGTGGCAGCAAGGGCAGGGGAGTGTCCTTGGCAGCCAGAAGCCGAGAGAAAGGCCCGAGCCATGTCCCTTGGGCTTTCTGGTGGCACCAACCCACCAATGCCTGATTCTCAGCTCCGGCCTGCCCATGTGGGAGGTCAGAACTCTCTGTTATTTTAAGTCACCCAACTGTGGTTCTTTGTTCTGGCACACCGTCACCTCCAGCCCCTTCCAAGCAAGCTGACGCAGCCAGCTGCACACATGTGTGACCGCCACTGTCACACAGGGCTCAGAGGGTCAAGTTTGATTTAATGTCTGTGCTTGCCAGCCCTCTACCCTCAGGGGCTCTGCATGAGGGGCCCACGTGTGCCTTTGGCACAGGACCCGCTGATGAGGGTTTGAGTTATGAGACCTCCCAGGCAAGCCCCTGCCGCAGGTCCGGTGTTTCCCCAATCACCAGGACCCAGCTTGGGGCAAGGCTGGGTATTCATTCACTGGGAGTTAGTTAGCCTAGCCAGGTTGTGACTCCAGAACTCTGATCCGAATTGTTATCGGGCTTCCTCAAGGGCCTGCTTGGGATAAAATACCCCATCACGGCTCTCAAATGAGGACTGTTGAGTGGTGGCTCCACCAATCACAAATCTTCCTAGCTTGAGCTCATGGGTGTATGTGAAGCCGGGGCTGGGGTCCCCAGGAGCCAAGAGTCTTAGCCACCTCCTAGGCCCACCTAGTTCTTTGCTTCTGCTTGATTAGGGTCTGGTTATCCACCTTCTAGAATAGTTGCTCTCTTGAAGGTTGGTTACCTGCCTTCCCCCCAACAGAGCAGACTTTGGCCCCCTAGGGGAACGAGCAGTTTCTATTTATTGATTCTTTTAAAAGCTAGCCAACAACCCCTCTGGGAGGCTGGCAGGCCACCCAGGTGAAGTCTTCTGGGAGGGTCTCGTTCCTGCCACTCAGGAGGGGGTTGAGTTAGCTGCTCTCCCACGACCCCGCAGCAGGGAGGAAGCCCTGGACTGGGAGAGACCGGGTGGAGGCAGGAAGGGGGCCTGTTTCTCGGCCAGCCCTCCTGCCAACCGTTGTGTTTGGAATAATACAGTAACTCCCGGGTAACAAAACCCGGGCCAGATGGGCAGATAAAAATAAAGCCAGGATAATTGAGGCCTGCAGGTAATCCCTCAATCTGACTTTAGCTTCACCTTTTACGGCCAGTGTGAATTCCCCTCCACCTTGCCCCCACCCAATGACGTGATGTAGTGGTCATGGGCCAAGAGAGGGGCCCCTAGAAAGTGACTTGGGGGCGAGCAGGATGCCTGAGCCGCCAAGCCTGATGACCTGAGTTCAACACTTGAGACCCCCATGGCGGGGAGGAGAGAACTGAACTCTGTACATGACTTCAACTGCATGGATCTTCTCTTTCATGCAAAATAAGGAAATAAATGTCACGTAATAGGAAATTCTTCTAATAAAGAGACTAGATGTTTTTGGTGGTCCTGAGGAGGGTAGTGCCAGCTGGACCTCCTGGGAACAATGTCATGGCCACTGCTCATACTTCCCTTTTTTTTTAAACTTCCCTCTACCCAGCCAACTTTGCCAGTGCCCTGGCACACTCCTATGGAGGCTACCCATCTTTGAGGTGGGGAATCTCACCTAGGCCTTTCTTCCTGGCCGAATGATGTTTTCTTACAGCCAGGGCCCTTTGGGTTGAGTGTTTGGCCTCTGTACCTTGCCTATTTAGGTCCTGGTCCAGAAGGAGGTGTGTGCAGAATCTTTCCCGGGAGGGGGCACTCTTTGGATATGGGACATTAGAAAATCAGTGAGGAAAGTGTGGCTATGATCGCCATGAATCATAGTGACTCTTGCCTGTGTCCAGCCCTGGCCTCTGTCTCTTGGCACGCGCGCGCGCGCACACGCACGCACGCACACACACACACACACACACACACACACACACACACACACACTCCCTTGGCAATGCTCAGACCGTGAAGCTTGTTGGGTAGTACCTGTGGCTGCTTTGGTCATATTCCTGACATGGGCTCCATGGTAAGCCATCAGCTCCCCTCCCAGCCCCCCTCCCGGAGTAGCTCAGGCCAGCCAGGAAGCCCAACAGTTTGCACCCCTTGGTGAACATTGGGGATGAAGTTCCTGTGGATCTCAAAAAGGGAACAGAGAGTAGGGGCTTGAGGAGCCAGCCTGCCTTCCTAGGGATCATCAGAGAGGTTCGTGCAGGATTCTGGAACTATTCAGGCGTGCTTCACAGTCAGAGATGGACCTTGGGATGTGGAAGAGCGAAGCAGCCACAGGTCACCCTTCACCTTCATCTGTTACGGTTTTCTTCCTTGCAGGGCTTTCCATGTGTGGCTTTCTGCAGAGGGGAGAGGAGGGAAAGACGCCTCTGGAGTAGGAAGAGGTTACCTGGCCACCTCTTCCCTAGGGGCCTCATTGTTCCAGCCACAAAGCACACAGAAGCCCTTCTCTGGAGGGTCTTGAGTCTCCCTGGGCTCAGGGCACATTCTGTAAGGTCAAGGAACTGGCCACACCTCAAGTGTGTGCACTGCAGAACCACACGGGGGACTAAGAGAAGGTCGGCAAGGAGACTTGGGGCTTCCCCAGATCACTGGATTGGCACTGTTGTCCTAAGAATGTTACCCAGGCCCTGCCTCCATACATTTTTTTCTCTCAGTCCAGCAGTCAATCAAACTTCCCAGAGACTCAGGCAAGAGGAAGACAAGTTGGCCCATTGGGCAGCTCATCTCTGATGAGACAACCAACCCAGGATAATCAGAACTTGGCATGCTGAAGGCACCATGGAGCTGCCCTCTGACTTCCAACTTCCATGGTAGCCCAGGGAGTTCCCAGAGAACAGGAACCCAGCCTCTCTGTCCCCACCCACCGACAAAGGGTGGGAACCCAGGATGGCATCAGAGCCAGGGCTCCCTTGGTACACACTGCAGCAGTATCTCCTCTGTCTGCCCTGGAAACACTAAAGATGCTACACATACATACATGCAGGCAAAGCATCATATACATAAAAGAAAATAAACAAATCTAAAATATTCTTAAAGTACTTATGCGCTAGAAAGCATTGGGGTATGCTAAGAACTTAAGTCTTTCCAGAAAACCCTATATTGTTTATACAGAGCCTCCATGCTCAGCCAGGACTTGAGACGACTTTCAGGAAACAGCCAACAGCATAGGAGGCCCGCCCAGTAAGTGACCAGGTGTGGGCTAGGCACTGGGAAAGCTTGGAGGAGGGTGTAGAAGTACAGAATTAGGAAGCCTCGGAGATGATGGAGAAGGTCTCCTGTCAGGGATCAGCCTTGACAAAAAAAAAAAAACAAAACAAAAAAAAAAAAAAAAAAAAAAAAAAAAAAAAAACAACAAAAGNAAAAACCTCTTGCCAAGGTAGGCGCATGGGGATTTAGAAAAATTAGTAAAGAATATGAAGACATATGAAAAATAATAAGACAGAAACCACAGGATAGTACTGGGAGGGCTTCCTCACTGGCTACAGATGTTTGGCAGGCACCTTCCTCAAGCTGACTGAGAAGTTAGGCTCATAGCCGGGCATGGTAGCGCACGCCTTTAATCCCAGCACTCAGGAGGCAGAGGCAGGAGGATCTCTGTGAATTCGAGGCCAGCCTGGTCTACAAAGCAAGTTCCAGGACAGCCAGGACTCTGTTACACAGAGAAACTCTGTCTCAAAAACAGAACAGCAACACCAAAAAAGTTAGGCACATGGCCTCTCCGGAAGTCTCCAGGCAGAGAGGTGGGTGGGAGTGAGTGAGGAGGAGGGTGAGGGGCAGACAGGGCCGGCAAGAGGCAGAGCAGAGTCCCGGTGGCCTGGGGACCCTGGGGTTCTCCTGGTGTCAGGCTTCTGCTTGCCTCTCACGGGAGCATCCTCTCATTGGAGGAGCCCATGGCTCACAGGCCCACCCCGTGACAACAGCCACCTCCTCAGCCAACCTCCATACCTCAAAGCCAGAATGGAGAACGGCCTGGATTGGGGCCACCCAACAGTCACAGAATGGAAGCTGTACATACTCCTTAGCCACGTTTTAAAAAGCAAAAACTGGCCAGTCTTTTGGTCCCAGCACTCAGAAGGCCGAGGCAAGGGGATCACCATAAGACTCTTAACAAAATCGAAAACCAGGGTTGAAGAGATGGCTCAGGGGTGAAGAGCACCAATTCTTAGCATCCATGTCTGGAGACTCGCAACTCTCTGCAGCTCCAGTTCCAGGGGGATCTGCTACCCTCTTCTGGCCTCTGCAGGCACCCACAAATATGGCACACAAGTATACAAGAAGTAAACAAATTATTTTAGTTAAATTAAGAACCAGGAGGTGTGGAGATGCTTAGTCAGTGAAGGGCTTGCAGTATAAACATAAGGACCTGAGGTCCATGCCCAGAGCCCACGTTGGAGTAAGGCTGTGGTGGTGTGCACGCTTGTAATCCCAGCTCCAGGGAGGTGGAGACGGGCAGATCCTGGGGGCTCATTGGTCAGCCAGACTGGAGTGCCCTGGGCCAGTAAGAGACTTTGACTCGAAAAACAAGGTAGACGATGCTTAAAAAGTAACAGCCAAGATAGTCTTCTAGCTTATATGTGTACACGATCATGTGTGTGCACGTGTGTGAGCATGATGTGCGTGCGCATGCACACACAAACACACACTCTCTCGTACTTTGTGGGATAGACAAGAGCAATATTAAGTCATCTAGTCATGAGTATGTGGGTGCATGTGTATGTACAGGGCATGTGCCTCCGTGTGTGTGTGTGCGTGTGCGCGTGCATGTGCGCACACATACATCAACTCTGCCTGAAGCCAACATAAAGTCTCCCAATAGACCGCATGTCACGAGTGTAGACCAGGATGGGTGATGTCAGCATGACTAGAGAGCTGTCAGTCACCTACTAGGCAATGCAGGTGGGAACAATAGCTAAGCCGTCCCCTGAAGCTTATGACTGGGTCCCAGGGTCAGGCTCGAGCCTCGGTTTTTCCTTCTGTAAAATGAATAATAACAGTTTACATACGACACTTATTCTAGTCCAGGCATATGTACTGTCTCCTCATTCCAGTGTCTCTGGTCCAACCTCCCAACTTACAGGAGGGAGGGCTGAAGCACAGGGCATCTAAGGAACTTGCCCAAGCCACACAGTGTGTGGCAGAGCTGAGACTCAAACCCAGGCCATGACCTCCCAAGTCCCTGCACTGAATACCAGGTCCCCACTGTGAACCCAAGACGGCCGTGAAAACTAAGGTAAGGACTTCGCCCAAATGCTTGGCATCAGCTGGCACATGGGTAGCATTCGGCTGTTGCTACTTCCACCCTCTATGGAGAGAGATGAGAGGGTGTGGGAAGAGCCCCTGCGTGACCTCTCAAAGCCTAGGGCACTCTTGGGTCACAACTCCCAGGAGGCAGTTTCCCTGTGCCACCCCCAGCAGAGGCTGAGCAGGGAATTCTCCCCGCGTCTTCCTCATAGCTTGGCGCGGAGGCCTGGACAGGTGTGTGATTCAGGCTCTGAGAGCCTGGGGCTGATGGCTCTGGGACAGTGGGTGTCTGAGAGGGTGGCCAACCAGGTCAGGAGTGAGGTGTGGGCATCCTGTCTGGGTTCTAACGCTGGCATCATAGATAAAACCAACCACATAGGTCAGAGGGCTCTGAGCCTGGGTGTAGCCATGGCCATAGCCAGCCTAGGCCTGAGGGCAGAGACCCATGCTAGTTAGAAGGTGGTTGCCCCACAGAAAGCTAAAGATCTCCTTCAGGGTTGGGAAGATGGCTCAGTCAATAAAGTGCTTGCTTTGTAGGCACAAGGCCCTGAGCCAATTCTCAGCATCCATGTACAAGCTGGGTGTGGTGGAACATGCTTGTAATCCCAGCGCTGGGGAGGAAGAAACAGATCTCTAGGGCTTCATGGCCAGTCAGCCTACCTGAATTATCAAGCCCAGGGTCTCAGTGAGAGACTTTGTCTCAATTGACAAGACAGATAGCACCTGAGAAATGACACCTGATGTCGGACCTCTGGCTTCCACATACATGTGCACACACGCATGCACACACACAATGATCTGACTCAAACCGACCCACCAATAGTTAGAACAGTCCTGCTTTAGGCACAGCCAGAGAGATCATTGTCTGGGATTCAGGCTCATCCTGTAAGATGGTCCCACAAATTGTAGGCGCTTTTGTGGAATTTCTTTCTAGAAAACAAGGTCCCCCTCTGGCTTTGGCCTTTCTTCCCATTTCTTTGGGGTCCATCGTTTGAACAGCCAGATAATCAGATTGAGAGATACAAGTGTCTCTTTAGAGCATGTTCACTGGACTGGAGAGATGGCTCAAAGGTTAAGAGGACAGACTGCTCTTAAAAGAAAGAGGTCCTGAGTTCAATTCCCAGCAACCACAGGGTGGCTTGCAACCATCTAGAATGAGATCTGGCGCCCTCTTCCGGCCTGCAGTCGTACACGCCGGCAGAACACCGTATACATAATAAATAAATCTTAGAGTATGTCCACTTCTGCCAGACCCATTACCATGTGGCCACCCTGTGCACACAAACTCAGTCGGTCAAACTGAACAGGAAACACCCAGGTGGTAACAGAGGGTCCCTGTCCATGAAGCAGAAAGAAGGATCTGTGACCCCACCCCCTCAGCTGGTAACTGTGACCTCACACCTGACCAGACAACAGTGTGAATAGGGAGAACAATCAGGGCCATTGCTCCAGAGAAAGGGCTCGGAGGGCAGCCACTAAGGCCCAGGCATTGGTCTGGGGCTGCTGATTGCATACCTGAGGAGTGAGGCCACCTACCTGTGGGAGTTACCACAAACCTCTGCCCACAGTCCCAGGCCCAGGTTGGCAGGGAGCCAGGATAGAGGTTGGGGAGAGCAAGAGGGGGAGCCCCAAAGCTATCACCTGGACAGTGCCAGCCCAAGGCCTGCTGGATCTGCCGCAGGGCACTGAGTCCAAACCACTGGTCCAGTGTTCTTGAACAGTCCCCAGGGTGATTTTGAAGCCCAGGTGAGGACGGGAGTACACACATTCCGGCCCTACCCCAAACCGTGCAGCATCCCTCAAGCCAGGGGCCCATGCCTCCTGAAAGGGTTTCAAGACTTACCTAGGAAAGAGTGACAGGAGGGGCGGTCACCCAGGAAATGGGGTCCTCATGATTGTACAGCATGTGCTCTTAGCCACTGAGCAATCTCCCCAGGTTTGGTTTTGTTGTTGTTGTTGTTGTTGTTTTGTTTTGTTTTTTTGAGACACAGTTTCTTTATGTAACCTTGGCTGTCCTGAAACTAACTCTGTAGACCAGATTGACCTTGAACTCACAGAGACCCACCTGCCTCTGCCTCTGGCTTGCTGGAATTAAAAGCTTGCACTACCACCACGCGGCTTGTTTGTTTTTTGAAGCAGTCTCGTGTGGTTCAACCAAGCCTAGGACGCTCATAGCAGAGGATGGGTTTGAACTTCTTGTCCTCCTGCTCCAACTCCTGAGAGCGGGGACGACAGACAGGCTGCAGCAGCATGTTTGACTTCTGTATTCTTCTTAAAGCATCTACTGTGGTTGAGCGCAGGGGTACATGCCTGTAATCCCTGTATTTAAGAACCTCAGGCAGGAGGATGGTGACTTCAAGACTGTCCTGGTGCCGCGCACATCGTGCCTCCATGTCTGCGCTCTGTGCACCAGCACCAGTTCGCGAGCTTCGGGCCAGGGAGCTGGAGGTTAAAATACACAGACACACACAGACAGAGAGACAGCGACACGGGTCATCCTTGAATTCCCCAAGAATGCCCCCTTTATTGTGTTCAGGGGCAGATTATATAGGGATAGCCACGCCCCAGCCAAACCCACCAGAAACCACTCTCCTGCCATCAGGAACTCCTGAAGGTCTCGTGCTCAGAGCAGCTGTAGGCACTCAGATCAGGGGATTACAAGAAATTCAGGATCTGGGATCTCACTGCTCCCAACGTTCTGGGTTTCATGGAAAGACCTTATCTCAAGGTACTGAACAAAAGCGAGACCTGGTGCGATAACCGAGTGCGGTGGGGCACACTTGCAAGAGTGCAGACGTCTAAAAACCTCGGGCCAAGGGCTGACAGGGCAGCTCAGTTAGTCTGGCTAGCATGCAGGGGAGCGCTTGCCTTTGAGCCTCAGCACCTGAACCAGGTGGTCCAGAAAGTGGAGGCAGGAGGAATGAAAATTCAAAGTCATGCTCAGTTGTAAGTTAAGTTTGACTTTAGAAAAGATCATGATTCAAAATCAACAAGAACACATTGGGTCTAATGATCAGGGATGGTGCTGCATGCCTTTAACCCCAGCATGTGAGAGGCAGAGGCACGCAGAGCTCTGAGTTCAAGACCAGCCCGGTCTACATAGCGAGATCCAGGGCAGCGAGGGCTACACTGAGAGGAGAGGCCCTATCTCAGAGGAGAAGGAGGAGGAGGAGGAGGAGGAGGAGGAGGAGGAGGAGGAGGAGGAGGAGGAGGAGGAGGAGGAGGAGGAGGAGGAGGAGGAGGAGAAAAGATAAGAAAAAGCAAAAAAAAAAAGAAAAAAGAAAGGAAGGAAGGAAGGGAGAGAGAGAAAGAAAGAAAGAAAGAAAGAAAGGAAGGAAGGAAGGAAGGAAGGAAGGAAGGAAGGAAGAAAGAAAGAAAGAGGAAGACAGATAGACAGACATTGGGTTTGGAAGATGCGTCAGCAGATATGCCAATCACTGCCAAGCCTAGCAACCTGAGTTTGGTCCTAGAATCCCCAGGGTGGATGGAGAGAACTGACTCCTGAAAGTTGTCCTATGACCTCCACATGTGCGTCATGGCACCTGAATACCTACACACATATGAAATGGGGGGCGGGGCATGGGCCTTGCAGTTACTGGAAGCAGATATAAGGACACTCAACAGCACAGACGGGAAGCTGAGCTGGGGCTGGAGAGATGGGTCAGTGGCTAAGAGCACCTGCTGCTCTTGCAAGAAGACCCAGGTTCGATTCCCAGCACCTACCCACATGGCAGCTGACAACCATCTCGTTCTGGGGGACCCAGTGCCTTCTTGTGAGCTCTGCAGACACCAGGCATGAACAGGGTCAGAGCATACTCACACATGCAGGCAAAACACTCATATGCATAAAATAAAATCTTCCAATCACAACACACACCACTTGGCTATGGGGTGAGGGGCTGAGGCCGGGTGTGTGGCTCCCTGTTGTTCACCTGCAGAACGAACACGCAGGTGTATTTGCACAGGTGTGTCCACACAGGTGTTATCTGCTGCTTCTTGTACCGCAGAGTCACAGTAGTGGTGACTCTCTAGGCCAACGCGGGACAAATGTCCCATGCTGGCTTACCCTGCCACCCCCACCCCAGAAGCTGCAGCTGGTGACTAACTGTGAGCAACAGTGCTCACGCGCACTTGGTGTCTGAGGCAGCCCAACCTGCCCCTGAAGGTGCCTTTGTCCTTTTGAAATCACGTTCCCTGGAACTGCAAGACGATAAGAAAGGTCCCTTTCGCTGAGCCAGACTGAGAACCGCCCATCCACAGCAAGAGAATGGACCTGCTGAGCCAGACCGGCGAGACTCTGGGCAGGATGGTGGGGATGGACTTGACCTTGGGTGGTGATCTCAAAGAAGGCCTCTGTTCCAAGGAAGTGGGTGCACACTCCCACCAGAGGATGCTGGAAGGCTCGGGTGGGGGCAGGGGCAGGATGTCGTCGTCAGTTCAGCCTTGTCCTTTGCTTCCTGAGCTGTAAGCGATGTGAATTAAAACAGAGCTGGAGGTCAGCCAGGCTCTGGAAGTCACCAGTTCTCATGACATCTTTTTGGAGGACTTCCTGGAGGAGGATCCTGTTGAGTGTGGGGGGAAATGGCAAGGATCAGCAGGAAAGGAAGAGTGAGCTCAGCAGCCACACCACAATCCCGTTGGTCGGCGAGTGTGCGCTGTGTACGGACTTGATGGAAGCTGCACTTTATGCTTTCAGTTATGGACTTTTACCTTTTCAGAGACAATCTCAAGACTGGTCTCAAACTCACCACCCTCTGCTCCCCTACCCTTCTGCCCCACCCCCACCCTGAGTGCCAGGGATTACAGGTACTTTTTGTTGTTGGTGTTGTTGTTTTGAGACAGAGTTTCTCTTTGCAGCTGTAGCTGTCCTGGAACTTGCTCTGTAGATCAGTCTGGCCTCAAACTCACAGAGATCCGCCTGCCTCTGTCTCCCAAGTGCCAGGATTAAAGTCATGTACCACCATTACCTGGCTTCTGGCTTCATTTCTAAACATTCTTTGGTTGTGATCTATGATTAAGCAAACTTAAACACTTGGCATCTCTTCTATGAGTTTCTTTTCTGAATTTGGTGACCAGGAAAACTATAACCATCTAGTCTTCAATCTCCGGAAACCTAAGAAAAATGAGTTTACTTGAGTCAACAAGAAGTGCAGAGCAACTTCCAATCTATAGAAAGGACAAAACAGGTAGCTGCCTGGACCATCATCCAAGGTTCCTCCATAATGCTGAAGCACACATCTTCAACCTACAGACCTAGAGCATCTGACAGACTTTTCTGTGAAGTGGGAATTTTGAAGGACTATCGTATCTTGTCTTGGCAAAGTTTAGCAGTCACCTTTCGTTTTCTCTGTGTAACAGCCCTAGCTGTCCCGGAACTAGCTCTGTAAACCAGGCTGGCCTCAAACTCACAGAGATCTGCCTGTCTCTGCCTCTAAGTGCTGAGATTAAAGGTGTGCACCACCACCACTCAGCCAAAGAAGTCACTTTCTTTTGTGCCCTTGCTTGTCCAACTTGAACAGCATGCTTTCAGCAATCCAGGCAAGAGCTGTTTCTTGCCCAGTGGGCTAACTCTTGCCACAAAGAAAGCAAATTCCATATGGAGATTCTTAAATGTCTATGACCTCATCTGAAGTAGATTGGTGCTGCCAGGAACAGATGTGTCTCATTGTCATGAAAAGCCTTATGCTATTAAAACATCTTAAATGCCATATTCTGTACATCTCTGAAGTATTTGAAGACCATCTAGCTATCTAAAATAGATGTTTGACCTTAAAAAACATAGCTAATATAGCCACAAATCTGATTGTTAGATGACTAACTACTAACCTGTATTTAGATAGTTTGTAATAATAACTTTCAAGGACTAGAAATTTACATTACATTGTTAAATGAGCTGCATAGGTACAATACCTTAAACAAGAGTAGAAACACACATATAATATAAAAATAACCTCAAATTTGTATCAATATACAAAAATTCATACCAATGTAAAATATTTAAGACTAGTAGTCCCTTTTTTTGTTTGAAAGTAAATCAATATTCTACCCTTTTATTCTATCATTCCTATACCCCCTTTTCTTCTCAGAACAAGATCCCTGAATCTAATTTCTTTTGTTTAATTTCCTCACTGACCAATAAATAACTTGCAACCAACACCCCTAAAAGATGATAAACATCTTTAACCCATGGAATGACCAAAAACCACCCACCCTACCTCTTGGGAATGTGGATGTCATGTTTTTAAAATTACTTCCTGTTGTCTGGGGGTGATGGTATCTTTAGGGGACACTGAAAAAAAATGAGATAATGATCAAGTACTGGGAGAGCTGGCTTGTTGTTCAGTCTCCATGTGATGGGAAATTGCAGGGCTTATCTGAAGTCTTGGTCAGAGTACTCTATAGGTTGGACCATCTTAGCTAACTGGGGGCTCGTTGTCCAGCCTAGTCAAACCATGGCCAGCTCCGGGTTCAATGAGAGACACTGTTTCAAGAAGGCAAGGAAATGAGCCACAGGTACCCTTGGTTTCCTCTGGCCTCTGCACAGGCGCACATAGACGTGTGTATATCATACCACACACACACATATGCAGGATGGAAGGAGGGGCTGGATCTGCAGCTCTCTTGGTAGAGTGTGATTATGAAGGACCATCGTCAGGCTGGATCTCCCGATGCTCCTGCCAGTTGTCACTGCTGCTCTGATTAGCTAGGAGGAAGGCATTCCATAGTATCTTGCCAATGGAAGATTGCGGGCCAACTTTGTTGAGGTGGGAGGGCCATCCCAAGGGATGCTACCTGCGCTTTGGGTTTGGTCTCCTAATGATGACGTCAGCTTCGGTTGTTTAGGTGGTAGCTGTGTGTGAGCTTTTGTTTGTTTTAGCAATGCTAGGGACTGAGTGTTGTGCCTCACGCATACCAAGCAAGTACTTGCCTACTTATCCACACCCCCAGCTCCAAGTTATTCTTTCTCAAGAAATACTTTGAGAGCAAGTAAATATCCCAGGGCCAGTGAGAGGGTTTGGCAAGGTGAGAAGCTTGCTGCCAAGCCTGGCAACCTGGGTTCAGTCCCTAGGGTCTAACTGTCGGAAGGCAAGAACTGATTTGTGCAAGTTGTCCTTGACCTTCAGCTGTGCATCCCTGCACACGCAGGGGTGTGCAATTCCCCCTCACACAAACAGTGAAATAAAAAACATTGCTCCCCCTTCATCACACTTCCCACTTACTGGTTCAGTTACAGCAGCACAGACCTGTGGACTACAGTCAACAGTCTGCCAGCATTGTCACAGTTTAATTGCTATCCTTTTCTTGAGCCATGAGATTGGTTAGTTTGTCTAACCACTTGTCTCTGCGGTTCCATGTTCTCAGATTCAACCAATCTCAGATGCAAAGTATTCAGGAGAATACAAAACAAACCCCATTCATACTGAACGCTCACAGGCTTTTCCTGTCGGTCCATGAGTTATTTACATAGCACACGTATTAGGTATTATAAACACCTCAGAGATGTTAAATGTCTATGCGAGGGCCACAGGAAGTGGGGCACAGCTCTAATCCCCTCATTTGGGCATCTGGGGCAAGAAGAGTGTGAGTTCAAGGCCAGCCTGGGCTATATAGAATAATCTTGGGGTAGGGACAAGTGAGGGGAGGGAGGAGAAAAGGGAAGCTGGGAGAGTCATATGTAAATAATGTCCTATTTTATAGAAGGTACCTGGGCACCCAGGAACTTTGGAAACTGTGTGTGTGTGTGTGTGTGTGTAAAATAAACATACAGTACACATTTCTATCTGTGTTTACCCACCTCTCTCTGATATTGAATACAATGAGCTCATACAGGCACCCCAGATTTCAAGCCAACCCAGCCCAGAGAACTCACATCATTTAAATTCCTTCTCATAAGAATATCTGCTTTTTATTACTGTTGTTGTGAGACAGTCTATAGTTCTCACTCTATAGACCAGGCTGGCCTTGAACTCACAGAGACCTGCCTGCCTCTGCCTCCTGGGTTCTGGGACTAAAGAAATGGTCCACCATCTGGCTGATTTCCGCCTTTTTGCTTCTAACATCTTTGATCACTGCGTTCAGCACCTCCTCTCTCTCTGTCTCCGTTTCCTGCGTCTCCTTCCTCTCTGTTTCCCTCTCTTCTCCCCTCAGGCCCTGGCACTCCCTGCCAGACCTCTCCCCTCCCTGGTAACCCTATCTATTGGCAGGATCTACCCATTCTGGGACACTTACATCCTATGGACTCTCAGTTGGTGACCAAGCTGAGATAAAATCCTGGGTCCGTGTGACAGACACCCAGCTCTTCATCACATACTCCCTGAGAGCTGTGGAGTGAATTCCTGGCTGGCATGTATAGGGACTGGAGGGAGTTTGGCTTCAGATAGGACCATCTGGGAGTGGGAAGGGCACCCTGTAGTCCCCTATCTCCTTCTGCCTCCTGCAGGGCCCACCCACGTGAACTTGGGACTGGAGCACTTGCTAACTGGCTCTCACTTCTTTATGTACTTATTTATTTTGTTTTGAAGTGAGATCTCAGATAGTCCAGGACGACCTTGAGTTTGCTATGTAACTGTGAAGATTACTTTGAATTTCTGATCCTCCTCCTCCCACCCTCAGAGTATTGAAATTAAACCTTGTGCCACCGTGCCTGGCTTTATGTAGTCCTGATGATCAAACCCAGGGCTTCCTGAATACTATCACCAACTGACCAACTGAACCCGTCCCCAGACTCACAGTTTTCTTTCCCATGGCACTTTACAGATTGCCTAAACTGTTTAAAACTGAGCCCTGGGAGGTGTCAGGTGAGGCTCAGAAATTCCTTCTCCAGTTGGTGCTTTGGAGCCTCAGTCTTGACCCAAGCCCCCAGCATCCGTGGTGGGTAGCAGAAACCAGAACACACTTAAGATTGCCTGCCCAGGCCTGGGCCTCTGCAACAGCTCCCCAGCTCACCCTAATCAGCCTCCTTCTTTGGGATGTTTGGCCCAGGTGGCTCCTGCCACCCCTGAGTACCTCCTGGGGAATCCCTGGGTCACACACCATTGGAACAGGCAGCTTGATCCCTGCCCCAGAGCTCAGAGTCAAGGGCTGACATCACAGGGCAGTTTGGTACCCACACCCCAGTCTCCTGGAACCCACATCCTCCCCTTCTTGGAATCCCCACCACACTCTTCCTTTCCATTGTAACCGGCATGTCTTGTGTGTCTTCTGGCATCAAGGGTCAGCCCTTTGTTGCCTCATGCTCCCTCATGAAGTCCATGACCTTTCTTAGGAAGGTGGCTCCAGCCCATCTGAGACTCACAGGCGGAAGCCAGCAGCAACGACAGTCAAATCCCTCAGTCAGCAGGCCCCAGTGCCAGGACCGCCTGTGGGTGAGGGCGGCTGCTCCAGCCAGGAATTTGTTCACCTGCTTGGGCCTCATCTTAGGCGGGGTGGCAGGCTGGGCTGGAATATTCATTAGGTCCGCACGTGTCCTGGGACTGAGCCACCAGCGCAGCCTCGTGGGAGCCCCAGGGAAACCAGGTTCCTGCGGCCACAGAACTGTTGTGAGTCAACTCCATGCTGAGCTCCGAATGGAGCTCCTGGCCTGGTCCCACGGGGGACACCACTCCTGGGTTACTCTAAGTTCCAACAGTGGAGGCAGAGTCCAGGTATCATCTGGGTGTGGGGGCTACACTAAAGCAAGCAGAGGCAATGCCCACCAGGCAGGATTTCCAGCGGGCTCAAGACCTCTGCCCACCCTGAAGCCTGCAGGCCCTTACCCTCTCTAGTACTTCCCAAGGGTGCCCAGCTCCTCTTCCCAGGCCGGAGAACAAGGTCACAGCCAGATAAGGGTGAATCAGAGGCAGGACCTTGGCCCTAGAATCCATCCCTGACCCTGGAAAGATGGGCTTGTACAAAATACCTAGTCTAGTGATCTGAGTTCAAGCCCTAGGACGGAGAGAACCAGCTTGCACAAGTTGTCCTCTGACCTCTACACTCATGCTGTGGCACACTTGAGCATACACACACACACACACACACACACACACACACACACACAAACATATTCAACAAATACATGTTAAAAATAAATAAGAGGCAATTGCTCCCTCTGCCCCCAGTTCAGAAGAACTGTGGCTGAGCCAGCCATGCTCATGGCATGGGAGCAGGGACAGGGCTGATGTCAGCGGGTAAGGACTCTGAAGCAAGACAGGACATTAGACAGGACAGCGGACAGTATGGGGTGTTCAGACAGAGGCCCTGGAGAGGTTCCTTTGACAGTATGATTCGTGCTCTAAGTCCCTCCTGGCCTGAAGGAGTTCAGACAACCGAGGAAAGGCAGCGTGAGCAAAGGCCCTGGGGTGGACAGGGCTCAGTTTGCTGGAGGGAAGAAAGGTTAAAACCTTTCTTGTAGTCCAAGTGGCCTCATGGGGGCGCCTGCCTAGTTCCCTGCCTAACCCAGGCACAGGGTAAATTCTCTGCTTCCTTTTTCTTACAACTTGGTTTCCCTTGACTCCTGATTTGGGGAGCAGAGCTTCAAGATGTCAAGAACTCCTGCCTTTGGGAACCCAAAGACTCAGGAATAGAGAGGACCATGGCCACCTGAACAAGCTGAGAAAATTCCCAAGACATTGAGCCCTGCCCCCCGAACCTACCTGAACTCAGGTGCCCAGACACGTGCCAACCTGACCCTGAGGGCTCCACCCTGGCAGACAAGAGCTTGTCCAAGAGGCGATGATGTCATGAATTGTGGTCCTGGGACAAGCCGTGCTGAGGGTGATGGAACAGTGTGTCACCGGCAGGACAGGGATGAAGGCTGGGAATGTGTCACGTGCCATGGACCCCAGCTCCTCTACCCTCCCGGACCTGTCTAGGGACCTGAGAGATGCTGCTGCAGGAGACTTTGCTGAGGACAGGGGGAGATGGGCTGACCTTGGGGAAGGGGAGAAGAGGAATACGGAAGAGAGAGAACAAGCATTGCCAAGGAGCTGGGGGGAAAAGGAAAGGTCCAGGGGTCACCTTCAGCCTTGGAGGGAATGTAGGGACCGTGGCTGGAACCCAAGCATCAGCTGTTCTACACAGCCACCTGCAGCTGCTGGGAGGAGCTCACCTGAGCTCACTTGAGATAGGACTTCTCCTGGGGTACCCAAAGGACATCCTTGTGTGAGCTGGGTTGCTGGGGCTTACTGTAGGGAGGATCTCAGTAACAGGGTTCTGTGTCCCAGATTGCACTGGTTTAGGAGGCTGAGGATAAGGGCTTCCTCTGCCTTATCTATAACAAGGTCCAAATGGGCTTCACAGGGGGTGCTGACATCTGACAGAGTATGGTCTCGTTTCTGTGTCACAGACCTTTGCTAAGGCCTTGGGGTCTGCGGTGACCTGGATGCACACAGACATGTCCTCCCCCCCCCCCATCCCATCCAGTTCCCTGGTGCTGGGCACCTTAGCCTGATTTCTGGGTGAAAGGCCACCCCGCTGATCTTGAACCAACTCCTTCCAGTGTCCCCTGTCCTTCGCACTTAGACTGTGGCACATGCGCACTCCCATACAAAATAAATAACAAATAAATATTTAAAGAGGCCCCGTAGGCTCAGACATCAGAGAAATCTGGACATGTATTCCAGCTCAGTCCTTCCCTGCCCTGAGACCCTGGAGTAAATGCTACCCTTCCTCGGGCCTGTTTCCTTCTCTGTCGTTACAGAACACTACTCTGCGGAGCTGGCACAGAGTGAGAGCAAGAGGGGACACTTTCCAGTGCCTACCATGGCCTGTCCCCTGCTGCAGAATAACCCTTTACATGGTGTGAAGATGCACACTGTGATTGGTTTAATAAAGAGACCAATGGCCAATAGCCAAGACAGAAAGAGGTCAGGTGGGACTTCTGGGGACAGAGAGGTCTCGGGGAAGAAGGAAGAAGTCAACAGTCAGATGCAGAATAATCAGGCTGGGCATAACAGAGCTGAAGTGACAAGCACATGGAAGAACCTAGATTAAAAAACATGGGTTAATTTAAGTTACAAGAGCTGGTGATAAACAAGCCTAAGCTAAGGTCGAGCTTTCATAATTAATAAGTCTCTGTGTCAATTTTTTGTGTGTGAGTTGGTGGCCTAAGAAGAAAAGCCTTATTAAAACGCCGCCAAATATGGAGCCAGATATAATCACATAAGGCTTGAGAAAGCTTTTTTTAAAAGTTCAGAAAACAGAGTCAAATACGGCTTCCTGGTGACCACAGTCTCTCAGGCAGGCCCAGTGGTGCCCAGAGGTGCAGCTACCGGCTGCTGCCTGCAAGCCGAAACCAGCACCATGCTGAGTCACGCCGGTGGCTGACAGAGCAGTTTAAGATTTGTCTCATGTGGTCAGAGAACGCTACAGGTGCTTGGTAAAGACAGGTCCAGATGGGAAAAAAAAAAACCCTCTAAACAGGTGACAGTGTGCTTTAAAAAGGTGTGTAGGCTTTAAAACGGAAAGAAAATGGGTAGAGCTGGCCATAGAAAAAATAGTTTATAAACAAGAGAAAGCCTTTAAAGAAAAATAAAATAATATAAAAAGGATAAGTCAAGTAAAGATGGAAAATACAGTCTGATTCCTATATGGTGTCTTGTTACTTCTTTATTTATTTATTTTGGTTTTTCAAGACAGGGTTTCTTTGTAGCTTTGGAGCCTGTCCTGGAACTATCTTTTATAGTCCAGGCTGGCCTTGAACTCACAGATCCGCCTGCCTCTGCCTCCCGAGTGCTGGGATTAAAGGCCTGTGCCATCACTGCCCGGCAGTTACTTTGAATTTTTTTTATTGCTGATGAGTGAACAACAGTTGCTGAGAGACATGGGGTTGTAAGAGGGACTGGTGAATTAGACCAACCTAGATACTTAGGGGTGCCTTAACTTTAAAATGGAAGTCAGAAAACATATCGATTTGGGGAAGAGGTTGTATTCCTGTTTCTACAGGATATGAAAGCCTGTGGATTTCTTCAAGGTTGATAGAGATCAGCTTTGATTGCGGAAGACCCCCTGAAAATCCTGGCTACAGACATAAAGAATAACCCTAGAAAACTACAGGACAAATGATGTATCTTTTACCTGCTCAAACATAAATAAAAAAATCATCTTTGGCTGGCTTGTGTACAACACACAGTCCATACTTGTGTTAATATAGATCTGTATGTTACCTTTGAAAGTTTGTGTGTTTTCAGAGCAAGGGGACCAGATACCAATGTAAACAGGTGGCCCAGGTGATCCAGTCTCTCAGAATGCCGGTTACAGTTGCCTCAGAGTTCTACATCCAGAACAGCTTCAAGGCTGAGATGGTCCAGCCTCACTGACTATTCTAATCAGGACTACAGGCAAGTCTTTCACTGTCCCATTGCACAGAGACTGGACAACAAGTGTTATGGCTGGTTCTCCAAGGACTTGACCATTATCTCAATTTTCTCAGGGTTTCCTAAAGATGCTGTCACCCTAGACAACAGGAAGCAGTCTGGATAATACGAAGCCTTTATTCCCAAGAGGTAGGCTTGGTGGTTTTTGATCATTCAGTGGGTTATGGATGTTTGTCATTGTTTAAGAGGGTTGTTTACAAATTGTTATTGGTCATAGTCAGGAAAAAAGCTGAACAAAGGATATTAGATTCAGGTATCTCTTTTTGAAGGGAAAAAGGGGGGATATAGCATAGAAATAACGGAATAAAAGGGTGGATTGTTGAGTCTTTTGAATAACCACTAGTCTCAAATATTTTATTTTGGCATGGATTTTTTTATATTGATACAAATTTAAAAGGTTAGTTTTGTTATACTGCATATATGTTTCTACTCTTATTTAAAATATTGTACCTGATCAGTCATTTAAAAATATAAAGTTTTAGTCCTTGAAAGCTATTTAGGAAAATAAAGAACTATAGATTAATAGTCATCTATAATAATCAAATTTATAGTCATGTTAGGTATATTTTCAAGGCCATACATAGAGATACATCATAGGTAGGCGATAGTCAAATACTTCAAAGACCTACAGCAGATGACATTTAAATGTTAACATAAGGCTTTTCATGACAGTGAGACATATCTGCTACTGACAACACAAAGCTATTGTCAAAAAGGATGATGGGCATTGAAGAACCTCCATATGGAGTTTGCTCTCTTTGTGGCAAAAGCTAGCCATTTGGGCAAGAAACTGCCCTTGCCTCGATGGCTGATGGTATGATATCCAAACTGGGCAAGACAAGGTAGGACAGGACAGTCCTTCAAAATTTCCTGCTTCACAGAAAATTCTGTCAGATATGCTAGGCCTGTAGGCTGATGATGGAGGCCCCAGTGTTACAGAAGAACCTTGGGTGACTGTGTAGGCAGTCAGATGTCTCTGTCATTTCTTAGTTTTGGAAGTTGCTTGCTCTGCACTGTTTATTTCAGGTAATATTATTATATCCTTCTTGGGTTTTTGATGGACTTGAAGACTCGATAGTTATAGTTTTCCTTAGTTCCTTCTAATGTGAAATAGGTACAAAACTTTGGACTAATTAAGAGAGGATAGATAATTAAGATAGATTATTTCCTTTGAATTTGCCAAATACAAATAGACTGGACATTGTGAATGTAATTCTTACCTGGTAATTGTTCTTACTGTTTATATTTTTATTATGTTCAAGTTAAATCCTTCCCTTTTTATTTAGACAAAAAGGGGTAATGTTGCAGAATATTCCTTTACACTGTGCGAAGATGTATCACTCTGACCGGTTTAATAAAAGAGCTGAATGGCCAATAGCCAGACAGGAAGAAGTTAGGCAGGACTTCTGGAGACAGAACGGTCTCAGGGAAGAAGACAGGAGTCACAGTCAGATGCAGAATAATCAGGATGGGTATAAAGGAGATGTGTGGAAGACTGTAGATTTTAAAATGTGGGTTAATTTAAGTTATAAGAGCTAGTTAGAAACAAGCCTAAGATAAGGCTGAGCTTTCATAGTAAGTCTCTGTGTCATTTTTTGTGAGCTGGCAGCCCAAGAAAATCCTGATCACAGTCACCATCGACCTAGTCAGCAGCATCAGGCCTTCAACACTGTCATCATGAGATGACAATATTCTGTCCTGTACCCACGAGAGGCAGGCAGAGTTCCCCGGGCTCTACAGCACAGAGCAGGGGTGTGGTGTCCTGGGCTCATTCAGCCTGGCCACAAGCAGGGGTGTTGCCTTATCCTTCCACATCCTGGGCCTTGGCTCCCCAGTGTGTGTTGAACTGACTTAATTCAAGGTACCAGCAGAGGGCCTGATCGCTCTCAGCACTGAGTGACAACCAGCAGGGGACAAGTCTGGGGACAGGAGCCATATCACTGTCCAATCCCCAAGAGGTCAAGAAATGGACAATTGAACAGAGTAAAGGGGAAGACTGGAGTCAGGGGTGTTTCCAGGGACACTGGAAAGGGGCTCTCAGAGGTGGAAGCAGGGTAAATGAGGGGTGGGGTGGCCTCCCACGAGGCCCAGAATCACACCTTCCCCCACTTCTGCAGGCCCATGTTGAAGGCACTCTGTGCCTACAGCCAGCCCCGCCCAACCACCTTCCCCCAGCACTAGCAGGAGGCTTACCCAGCATGTCCCAGGCGGTGCCTTCTCTACCACAAGACACACTACTAAACTTTCCAGGTGTGGCTCCTCCAAGCCCCCCCCTTGATGTCCACTCTGCTCCCCTTTTGTCTTAATTGTGCTCCCTCAGTCGAGGAGCTTGATGTGGGAGTCCCCTCTGTGTTCCTTGTATTGGCTAATGAATAAAGAAACTGCCTTGGCCTAATAGGGCAGAACTTAGGTAGGTGGAGAAGACAGAACTGAATTCTGGGAAGAAGAAAGCAGAGTCAGGAGGCACCATGGACCTGCCGCCGGAGATAGACGTGCTGAGACTTTGCTGGTAGGCCACGATCTCGTGGTGATATACAGATTAATAGAAATGGGTTAAATTAATATGTAAGAGTTAGCCAATAAGAAATTAGAGCTAATGGGCCAAGCAGTGATTTAATTAATACAATTTCTGTGTGGTTATTTTGGGGCTAAACTAGCTGGGCAGCCAGGACAAAGAAGCGGGCCCTCCTTCTACAGGAGCTCATCCCCAACGCCACCTCCTTCAAGAAGTTCCCTTCTGCCGTAACCATACAGGGGTTCTTCTTCCCTTGAAGCCCCAGGCTGTCCTTCCCCTTGCTTAGTGCTCTGGTCACTCCTTGCATCTGTCCCCTGCCTGGCAGGGACTCCTGATGTGATCTTGAGAGTCTGGAGGTGGCCTGTGAGTATGTGTGTGGGGAGGGTCCTGCAAGTCAGCCCTGGGCCAACACCATTCACACTAAGACTTACAGGGTTCGTGACAGGCAGCTGGTCCAGCACACACTGATCTCACGATCAGGTGACTTGTTTGAGGTGTTACTATCTCTTTGAGGATCCAAAATCTAGAGAGGTAGTTTGCTCAAGGTACCCAGTGTGATAGTGGCAGGGCTGGTTGGCTGGCACCAAAGCTGCTCTGTAAATTACCCCTGCTGTAGGCAGGAGAGGTGGCCCAGCAGTAGTTAAGATGCTTGATGCTCTTACAGAGGACCAGAGTTCTGCTCTCAACACCCACATCAGGTAGTTCATAACTGCTGGTAACTCCAGTTCCAGACTACCTGACACCCTCTTCTGGCCTCCATGGGTACCAGCACACACATACACACATATACATACGGTAAAAAAAAATCCTAAAGAAAAATTACCATTTCCATCCCTCAGGCCACCTCCAGTGTCAGCCTGTAGGGACAAGGTCTTTGGTTCTTCCATCTGAGTTCTGGTGGAGGCCACAGCCTCCCCTCCCAGGCTTTCTCGGGGTGGAGTGTGGTCATATGGCTTAGACTCAGCCAATCAGACACATCTGACCAATGGTTCAAAGCAGCCAGGCCATGGGGTTGGGAATGGGGCGTCTAGGTAGGGGCTGGTGACAGGGACAGTCATGCCCAGTGTTGACACATCCTGTTAACAAGAACAGAAGGAAAGACTGCGCTGGATGACTTAAGAGATGGGCTGCAGACATTGTTGCCGCCCTCCCATGAACGGGAGCCTGGGCAGCTGGGTGCCTGCTCTGTGCACCCCAGCAAGAACTGTCTATCAAAGCCAAGTATCTCCTGACAAAGACCAGATGGGCCTGCATTTGGTACATGGGACAGTGAAGAGGTTTATAGGGGCGACGTTTCCTAGAGGGAATACAGAAAGCAGTGGGCTCTGTTCCTCAGGCGCACTCAGGTGGGCGAGGGTCATGGGTGATAAAGGAGCCAGGCTAGTGGGGAACCCACAGTCATTCAGAGGCCCTAGCCCTGCCCATCTGCTGGGTCAGCCACACCCAGAGCCACATAGCAAGTCCCTTGATGATCTAGGCTAGCGTGTGATGGTCTGGACTCCCAGCTGCTGGCTTACCGTCCATAGGGTCCAACTGTCTCTACCATAGTTCCGGCTCCCTGGGCCCGGCCCTGGGAAGCTGCTACAACTGGAGTTATGGGGAAACCCAGAGTCAGCCTGCTAAGGGCTTCTCATTCAAGCTACTGCCTAGCTGGATGAGTCCTTCAAGGCCACTGTGGTTCAGTTTCCCCACCTGGACAAAACCAGCTGCCGAAGTTGCCGTGAGGACTCTGGTCAAGTGTGAAGCTTCCAGTCCTAAGCTGACTCCGATGGCTGCAGCTGTGACTGTCACTATTACACACTGTGCTTAACATTAAACCCCGAGGGAGGTGTGGCCGCATGCACCTCACAGGTGAAGAGGTGGTCTCAGGGCATGGTGCTCGCCCACCTAAGGCCACTCCAAGCTCCTCTTTGAACCCATAGCAGTCTCGTTCCTACTCCATGCTGTTTCTCTCCCTGTCTGCTGAGAGAAGGGCACAAAAGTCTTCTATAACCCACCGGGGTTCCCTTGGCCACTCTTGCAATCTCTCTCTCTCTCTCTCTCTCTCTCTCTCTCTCTCTCTCTCTCTCTCTTTTGCTGTTTAAGACAGGTTCTCTCTATGTAGACCCAGTTAGCCTAGACCTTTTGATCTTCCTGCCTCAGTCTCCTAAATGCTGGGGTTGCAAGCCTATGACACTGTTCCTGGCTTGTTGACCTTTTTCTGAAGCAAGCCAAGGAGCTCTTGCAGGCTTTTAGGCCACACACGGTGTGTGGTGCCCACCTGGCTTCCCCTACATGCCTGAAGTGTAAATGCACTCACATGCTGCAATTGTCCCGGCCTCAACAGCCCTTCAGGAGCAGACGTCCCACAATTAGAGAAGCCAGCCCATCAGGGGCCACAAGAAGTCACTCGTGTTCATCCCACACTGAGCTGGGACTGAAGACCAAGATCAGGCAGCAAAGAAACGATGCCCAGGGATGGCGGCCAAAGGGGATTTAAGTCCCAGCTCTGACAGGGTGGCCTTGGCTTTTCATGGAGCTGGTCGGGCCATTAGGCTTCTCAGCAGCCAGTGACTGTGCCCTGGGAAGCACTGTGCCTCTCGGCTGGGTGGGAGCCTCTGAGCAGCAAGTCCACCAGCTTTCTGACGAAGCTGGGTTCTGAAGCTCCCTTCCCCTAGGGTTCCTCCCAGTTTCCTTTTTCTAAAAGTCCTTGACTGGGCTACATCGCCGAGGCTCTTGTGTCCTTTTGGAGTTACTAAGATGCAAACAGGGACCCCTGCTGTCCACACTGCCAGAGTAGGCACAGCCCTGCTCATCTGCCCTGGCAGGGAAAGCCACAGAGCTCAGCCCTGGAGGTGGCAGTGTTCCCTGACCCAGGTCCTCTCCAGGTTCCCTCTTGGCACTGGGGATCCTGATGGACACTCTGACTCACTGGGCAGCTCTGCAGAGTAACCTAGAGACCTGGTGTCTCAGTGGCCCCACAAAGATCTCTCTTCTGACCCCAGGGAGACACCTCCAAGAACCTGTGACTCCATCTACTCAGAACTGCTGGTGCAGCTGATAGAAAAGCAGGGGTCACAGGGGGCGAGGCAGAGGCGTTACAGCCAGGATTAGGACTCAGGGCTGACACCAAAGCCCAGGGGCTACCCATTTGCTAGGAAGCCTTACAACGGGCGTGACCTTCATGACCTTTGACATCATCGCTCCACAGGGTTTATCCGACTGGCCTGGCCTGGATGCCTCTTGTGACAGACGTGTCTCTTTACACAGCTCATAACCACTTCAGGATCCCTGGTTCTTGCTGAGTTTTCCTTAGAAGTCAAGCCCCTCCCAGGGTGAAGTCATTTAAACTAGAGCTGAGGCATGCCCAGTTCATGCGTGCAGAAACAGCCCAGAGAGGTGAAAGTCTTGGTCTAAGGACACACCCAGAATTAAGATATGACTCCAGACTGTGACCCCAGAAACTTTGTCTTCCAGCCCTGCAGCCCTGACCTTCAGGGCCCACACGTGGCTGAGCGAAAGTGTGGATGGAGCAAGAACCTGGGGTCTCAGTGTGGCCATGTAACAGGATGGCTGCTGAAGCACGTCCGCCCTCCCGACCCCTACTCACAGATCAGGGTTCCTAGGCCTAGCATAAACCTCAGCCCCTCGTCATCCCATCCCCAACGCTCCAGGCCTGTCTACCACACCATGTTCACCGGAGATTCCAGGCAGGCATGGCCGTGCCCTAGGCCCCTGGAGCCAGGATGTGACTAAGGGGTTTTCTCATGAGGAATCATGAGCCCGATGGGCCCCAGTGTCCCCACTTCAGGTACTTGGGGGGCTTATACTAATGTCTGAAGTTCCGTTTTCACTCCGCTCCCTGACTTCCCCAAGGCCTCTGTGCTAATGGAACCAGCAGAGTCTCCTACAGCTAGTGTGGGCACAAGAGAACCGCACACTGGTTGCTGGACACATCAGTGGCGAGGCCTCAGGATGAGATGAGCGCCTCTGACGCAGAACTGGCAAGGAAGGGCTTGTGTGCCAGCAGCTTGGACACGTCCACGGGTGAGGTCCCATTTGAGAAAGTGCCTTTGAGAGCAGGGGCAGAATAGCTGGCATCAAGCGAGATTCACTGGGAGAATGACCAGTCTGGGGACAATTGCTTCTGTAGCCAGAAGAGGACACAGCGTTGCCAGGCAACAGGACTGTGCCCGTTTCCACAGACAAGCAGATTACTGCCACACGAAGGGCTGGGGCTGAGAGGCTGAGTGGTTGGGGCTCAGCCCTCAGGGTCTACCCAACAAAAGCTACCTTCTAATTGCACTGACTGCCCAGAACCTGTCATCCTAGCTCCCAGCTGGCTCTTGTGGTCTTGCATCTCATCCGCTCTCCGGCCAGAAGCCTGATTCCCAGCGTGAGGTCAGTTAACCTTTGGCTGTGGCTGCCACACCTGCCCGCCAGGCTCTTGGCCAAGCCCTGGCTCCTGAAACCACTGGGAACTGGGACGATCTACATCTGTGCCTAGACAGACAAGGAGCTGGGCCCAGACAGGCGGCAGAGAGCTGAATCTCACTGACAAGCTGTGCTGCCTTGGGCAAGTGAGCTGGGTTCTCTGAGCCTCGGGCTTCTCCTCGAACCAGGAGCAAAGAAAACCTAAGGATTCAAGATCATCTCAGGCGCAGGGCTTAGAATACTGCAAGGTCCTCAGATTCCTAAAGCCATTAACAGTCTGATGGTGTCCGGACTTGCAGAGACAGATGAGGACAGCAAGAGTGGTTGGAACGACAAGGGCACAGGAACAGGAGGTAGAGGGATGAAGCCCAGACAGCAACAAGCACAGACCCCACCCCCATCCCACAAGGTGGTGGTCACTTTCCTACAGATGTTTCCTTGAGTTCCCCATGTCCTGGGACCTCATCTCTGTCCTCTCTGACTCTGTCCCAGGAAGCTCCTGAAGGGGACAGCTCCACCCTCCTGCAGCAGGAAGTCATGGTTCCCACAGCAGCCTGGGTTCAAAGGAGGCTGGAAGAGCAGCGATGTGTATTGGGCCTGGGAACCTAGTGTAATAGATGAGGACTGGAATCCTGGAATGAATATAGGGATGTGGAGTAATGACTCCCTTAGCTCTCATGTCCCCAGCAGGCAAATGTCCTCTGAGACACCACTGCCCAACTGGTGTCAGAATGAAGGCAGAGCCCGGCCCAGGCCTAGTGGGATGGGGGTCACACAGCCCTCTCCCAATCTCAAACAGGGTAGTATACTTGGAGAGCTAGAAGCCAAAAGGGCTGTGGGGGTGATGGTAATGGGCTTGAGCAGTGAGAAGAGCCGATGGCCTTCCTGCTGAATGACTTTGGGGACTTAAGGCTTCAGACCTCGCTCGGCCTAACAACTGGCCTCAATTCCCTAGAACCTGTAGCGGAGCACCATGGCCCCAGGAAGGAGGACCGGCTCATCTGGCGTCCTTCATTGTTCCTGCTATGGGATGCAGGTGTGGGAAGGCAGCCTGATTTCCACTACTGTGTAGGCACAGCCAAGGCCTGGCCCTGGAACCTGGCACGGACCTGCAGGACTGCCGTGTCAGCAGCTTGTCTGGGATGGTGCAGAACCGCTGGGAAGTGCCCATGAGCAGACACCTAGAAAAGCTGCACGGTGAAATCAAGACAAATGGGCTGGGCCCAGAATCCTCGGAGGCCTTGTAATATGCATTCTGTGGTAAGTGATGACATGCTACTTAAGCCAAGAGCAGGCTTGAGTAAGGGTGGAGGCTGCACTGTAGACCCAAGCATGTGTGTCAGATGTCGAAGGCCTGGTCCCTGGCTCAGGCTGGCTCTTGATTCTGTAATAAGGACAGACCAGCCAACAGCTGAGGCTGTTAAAGCAGTCTTTGAGAACGTCATCGAGAAGAGAAACTGTTTCCAACAGAAGTCCCTACTGTTGACCCATGTCAGAAACACCCGTGAGAAGGAACGCGATGCTCAGCTCTGAGAACTCTGCTCTGCCTGGCTCCTCAGCTGGGGACTCAGTTGCCCCAGTGAGGCTTCCCATGTCTCTGTCTGACAGCCATGAGCTACGCTGTTTTGTTGGCTATCCACTGGCCTGTTCCAGCTCTCTGTGGGACATTGTGAGTGCTAATTGATTTGTATTGCCTTGCTCTTTATCGGCTACTTGCTACTTCAAAAGCTCACTTAAAACCACAAGCATGGCTACCCTAGGTTTTTCTCCAGACGGGACAGAACAGGTCTTCGCAAGGAACAGTAAAAAGCGGGAGGGACCTTGTAAAGCGTATTGGTGGCTCTTTCCCTCTCTGCGGGCTTTGGTTAACCTTCTGAAGGTGCTGCATTACTATGAGGTGTGATCAGAAATGGGGCTTGGCCTACAGCAAGTCCCCATCTGCACTGGCAGCCCTTATCCCAAATGAAGTTGCTCCAATTTGTTTCCTATCAAGTGACAGGATGGTGGCTGTCCCCTCCCCCCAATGCCTGAACCGAGTCTCTGGAGTCCAGCAGGGCAGACAAGCGTGTCTAAGGGGGAAACCCCAACACTCAAAGACAAGGTCTCCATCCTCCTTGCTGAGCCCACCCAGGCATGGAGGCACAAAGAAGAGGGCTACAGAATCTAAGCAGCTAGTGAACAGGCCCTCTTCCAAGGGGAGCTACTGTGTTGTTCTTCCAGGACAGGCAGGTAATCTTCCCAGCTCTGGATGGCTGCCATTCCTCTTTCATAGGTGAGATGCCTACAGAGGCACCCAGGTGTTAGAAGCAGGCAAGGAAGCCAGATCCAGCTGTCCCAGAGCTAACTCATCCCTCAGTGTGCTTGTCTGGTCTGCCAGGGCCTCGGAACAGTACCCAAACCAATCACCTTTGTCTCACTGTTAGGTCTGAGCACAGTACTTCCGCCTTGTGGCTGCAAAGGCTCTGGGGGAGTGACATGATGCCTTTGCTGTGCAAGGCTTCCAAATGGAACTGAGGCACCACAGGTCCACATGGTCTGGTCCAGGGAGTGAGCCTTGTGAAGCAGACATTCAGAGGCGCTGATGTCACCCAGAGCCTTTGGTTGAGTGACCCTCTAGAACAAAGGAGATGAGAGCTAGCCAGCTCTCCTTCCCCACAGGGCTATGATTCAGCCTTTTGCTGAAGTCTGGGAAAGGCTCTGGGAAGTCCAGGAGGTGGGGAGCAGGTCTCAGAGGCACCACACTGGTCAACTGAGGTCCCAGTTGGGGACTTGGGGTGCTGGGTGATGCACAAGCTCTTTCTTCACGCAGCTGCTAGGGAGGGCAGGCAGAAGAGGCCTAGCAGTGGGAATAGCTATTCTCGCCATCTTGAGTCTTCCTGGGGTCTCTCTTCTCTGCAGGGCAGTCAGCAGGAGACTGTCAAATGTTTTCAAGGCTTCTGAAGCAGATGCTGACCAGGGCCTGCTTTGCTGAGCCCTCTTTTGGCTAAGGACTAGAAAACCATCTCCCCCCCCAATCCCTCCCTCAAGATAGCAATTCAAATTCAGCAGTCTTCCTGGCGCATCACCACAAGGCTGAGAGCTCACTGGAGAGCACTAGGCAAGCAGCAGCCAAACCCCCTTTCCAATGTGTACCAAGTCATTCATTTATTTCAAGATGTGCACACTCAAGCTGGCTGGGACAGCTCACAGCTCCTAGGTATGTATAGGTCCTTCAACGGCTTGGGCTACAAACAACTTCATAGCCAACGTAGCACACACACGCGATAGAACAGGAAGTCTACAAACCCCAAGCCACTCCGAGAAAAATGAGGGAGGAGAGGGGGTGCTAATGCAGCATCCGTGGGGGAAGTGAATGCACACGGAGGGGCGAACGAGGGAGGAAGGCAAGCGAGCTTCATTTCCGTGATCTCATTTCCGTGGGGATTGTCAGGGAATTGAGTTCAACAGGTCCTTTAGGAAGCCCTCTGGATCGGTGACTTCTGACAGAAGACCTGGAAAACAGAGGCAGAGTGGGAGTGTAAGTGGTACACAGTGCCCCCAGCCCCACCACGTCACAGGCACCTCCTTCACACACAGAACACACTGAGGGCAGCATGCTCCGATGTAACCACTTGCTGGGTTCCAGCAATGGCAGGGAGGTGAGCAGTGTGGCAAATGCACACAGTGATCCAGAAGGGGTGCCAGTCTCAATTCCCTGGAGCAGAGGATATCTCAACCAGTGCAGGGGCTTGGAGGTGACTGGAGAGGCCGCAAATCACAACTCTAAGGTTGTTTATTCTTGGTGGGCTCCCGACCCCAGACTGGCCTCAAACTCACTATGCAGCTGAGGCCCTCCTCTGAACTTCTGTGCTACCACGCCTGACATAGTCAATGTTGGGGACTGAATCCAGAGCTTTCTGCAAGCCAGGCAAGCACTCTTTAAGTTTAGCCACACTCCCGCCCCAGAGCGGTGACCGGTGTGTGTGAACATCGAGTGTCTTTCCTCACTGCCCCTACCTTATTTTCTAAGACAGGGTTTTAGAGTTTGCTGGCTGGCTAGACTGGCAGACCAGTAAGCTCCGCAGGGAATCCTACCACTGGAGCACCTATCCACACCTGGTTTTTATGGGTGCTGGGGATCAAAACTCAGGTCCACATGTTTGCATGGCAGACCATAGCTGAGCCGTCTCCTTGTCCTCTGTCATCATCTTAAATTGACCAAAGAGGCAAATACCAAGAAATGGTCTTGTGGGCTGGAAGGGCAGAACAGGCAGAGGCCTCTGGCTTCTTCTGGGCTTCAATCTCACCATACCCCTGGATTCCTTAAGCAAGATGCCAGAGCACAGGGGCTCCCTTTCTTCAGTTCTCAGAAAGAGAAGGTAGGGAGCCCTCCCTGCCTGCCATGGAGACTAACAGGAGCCTTCTCAGTGGAAGAACCCAGGCATCCTCTATACCAAGTCCCAGCCAGGCACCTGATCTCATCAACAGCGCAGAGGAGACACGAAGCCTCAAGTTAAACACGAACGTCCAAACAAGTCACCTCCCAGCATCTGCAATAATGGAGGCAAAGCAGCCAGGCTGCTTCTCTTGGTCCTGGAAGTTGTTTTGTTCTTGAAGTTGAACAGGCATGTCTGGTATTCTGGCAGTTTAAAGGTCTGAAGTATGTGCAAAAGCCTGGCTTTGCAAAAAGGCTAGAGGCTTACTGCTGCCAGAGCATGCCCAGGTGCTAGGCCTGGAGGCAGCTGAGTCCTTTGCCCCTGCCCACCTCTTCTCACTGGCTCTGACAGTCTCAGGTGACAAGCACAGGACCTGAGGACTCAGCTCTGAGCTGCTCTTGGTCCGGATTAACTCTGAGGAAAACGGTGAGCTGCTGCTTAAACAGCTGGGCTGGAAACACCATCCCAGGGCAGAACCCCCACTGGGCCATGAAGAACATTTGTTCTCAGAGTGTCCAGAGCTAGGCAAACAGAAGAGCGTCTGCAGACAAGATCCCAGGGTTTTAGTGGGTCTCCTTCCCAGAGGACAGAAAGGGAAGAGGGGGTGTTAACAGAAATGGTCACTCGGCAACAGGGCCTGGGGGACTGTCCCCTGTGTCTGTATACAGTCCCCACAGTGAACACCAGAAGGTCGAGAGGCAGGAGCTGGCCTGGTCCGGCTCCTTTGCTTTGCTTAGCAGCCCTCCCTTCTAAGACAGCACCAGGAGAGGCTGTGCCACCAAAGTTAGGAACTGAGAGGGGTCATCTGTAACCCTCGGTTGTTTTTCCCAGGCCTGAGCCCGAGTCACGCCCTTTTCAGATATGAAATCCAAGTAAGTTTCAAAGTATTTCCAAGTAAGTGGCCAATCTGTACAGATGATTTGTGGATAGGAGAGAACGGACTTGAGCTCAGACGCTGCCCTCCGTGTGCATCCTCAAGGCGCTCCATGCTGACTGTCTCTATCTACTTAACATCTGCAGCTGCTGGGAGGCAAGGAAGACAAGCGCCCTTTCTCCTGTTAAGCCTGAGCTGTCACTAAAAGTCAGAACCTGAAAGAGCTTGTCTCTTCTGTGCTACCCATATCCGCTTAACCTCCACAGCCTCCATGACAGCAGCGACAGAGGGAGGCTAAGCAGAGTAGCCCAGACCACTGAGCTCATGTACCACAGGCAGAGGTGGAGCTGGGGAACCGAAGCGCTTTCACCTGTCAGTCCGATTTTTTTGCAGACAGGGTTTCTCTATGTCTCCTAACTGACTGTCCTAAAACTTCAGGCTGGCCTCAAACTTAAGAGATCTGCTTGCCTCTGTCTGAGTACTGGAATATTAAAGGCAAGTGCCACGACACTCAGCAAGTGGGCTGCTTGAATGAACACCTCTCCTATGACTGGAAGTGGCTACTGTAGGCCTATTTAACTGCAGGTCTACTGAGTCAGACTTGGGCTTTGCCCCAGAGAAAACTGTGCACTGACCTGCTGCATCGAGGAACTCTGAGAAGGTCTCCACTGGCATGAACTCCTCCTGGAAGGTTTTCAGGGCTTTGTCGGCAGCTTCGTAGATGGGCATGTCATTGTGGCGGATGTACTCGGCCAGAGAGCAGGACCAGCCGCCCTCCGTGTTACTGGTGGGCACCTTCTACAAGGACAGTAGGCCACGGGGCTAGTGAGTAACTGAATGCAGCCAGCTCTCTGCCTCCATCTCAGCACTGTGTTGAGTCCACCCTACACGGACCAGAGCCTTCCTAGACTAAGGAGGCCCGACCTCCAGGGCCTACCGGCCTTAGTTACTCTCCACAAGACCCTCTTTGTTTACGCAATGTTCCGTTTGAACCCGTAATTTCAACATGGGACTTTCCCACATCTGCATTTCCAAAACTAAGACGACTAGCATCTCTGGCTGGACCATTCCACTCATTATCACAGGGCTCACCCCATACACCAACCCTCCTAAGACACGTGGGCCCAAGCAGATAGAAAACAGGACATTCTACTTTAAGTGAGGCTATGTCAGGCAGATTCACAAAGAGCAAAGTGTTATGCATAGGCAAGGACAAGGGTGAGAAGGCTGTCAATGTGCTCAGAGCTCACTGCTTGGAGTATGCATGACAAAGTGGTCTCAGCTGTGAACAGCTGGATGTGCAGGTCTGAGCTGAGGGTGCATACCTCTCCCCAAGTAGCTATCCAAGGGCAAAGCACCCAAAGTTAGTGAGGAGCTTTGGAATGTGGCCACCAATGGGGTTTAGGCAAGGATGCACACATCCCATACCTCTTGGAACTGGCTGGGCTCTGGATGTTTCCTTACCTTAAACATGTTGTAAATGAGATCAACAAGAGCCCAGAAGAGCAGGGAAGAACGGTAGGCAGAATAGTCCTTCACTGCCTTATCTGTTAGCCTGGAAAAGCAGAGCAAAAACATCTGTAAGGGCCCTGCAGAGACGGGACACTGTACTTGGGGACTGATGGTACCCAGAAGCTGCTGCACATGGCCTGAACAAAAAGCAGCTGTGGGCAGGGAATGTGGATGCCCTGGCTCCCAGGGCTGCTTCAGGAGCTCATCTGACAGTCTAAGCACTTTCCTAAACTGGGCTATCAGGAACAGGTAGACACAGGTAGACATGGCACCCAAAAGCTCTAACCTAAGCAAACACAAGGATTCCCTGCTCCCTTGTACTCTGCCCCTCACAAGCTCCCAAATGTAACGATGTCTAACAGTGAAGAAGAAAAAACAAGGTTCTAACTCAGGCTATACCTGCCACCAGGAGAAATCTACTAGACAGCCAAATGCATCAAAGACGCACTCTGCAGAAACCCAGCAAGCTGATAGAAAATTCACATTGAGCAACCATGATATCTAGGACTGCCCAGGCAACCACCCAATACTTCCCAAATCCTAGGGTAATCTCGGAGCTGCTCAGACACCCCTTTATCTCTACAAGTGTCACGAACACCCGAGTACCTGGCACAGGCTTGAAAGCCAGCAAGTGCTGCATGAACTCATCTGAGAGTCTTAGCACTTAGAACATGGGGGGCACCTCTGTCAAGGTTCAGTCTGCAGTAGATATCCCTCTTGTAAGGGGTGATCCCACTGGGCTCTGAAGGATCAGAATGCTCCAGCACAAGGGGAGAGCTCATTCATGGCTGTGGAAAGTAAAGGCCAGATGAGCCCCTGTCGTGATTTAAGGTCATCGTCTACATCTCACAACGCTCTGGTACATATCCTAGGACCAAAAGACAAGAGCAGAGTGCTCAGCATCGGCTAATTTAGTTTAGGGCTTACCTACCACGAGAGGCCCAGCCACAACTGCCTGCAGCAGCTGTTTAACTCACAAAGTCAAGCCTAATGGCATGTGCTTCCTGTAGCCTCTGCCGTGTTTCCTCCTGCCCACCTGCTTGAGAGGTGGCGGGTGGCACAGCTATAAGATGGGACTAAGGGTAAGAACAACTGTCCAGATACCACGTAAGATTCCAGGCAGACAATTTCTAGGCTAAAATACCCGCTGAGTCTATTTTGCTGAATGTTAGACATGCAGAGTCATTAGCTTCTCTTGGGCTGTAGTCTATACTCCCCTCCTCGGTGTGTGTTGTTGTTGGAAACTGAACTTGGAGTCTCACACATGCTAGGCAAGTGCTCATCACTGAGTTATAACCCTGGCCCTTTAAACTATAGTTTTGTGTATCTGCTACTGCCTCCTACCCCAACCAAAATGTACAGGACTTCAAACAGAACCTGCTGCTAGCAATAGCATCCAACGCCACAGGAGAGCCATCTTCCCCATGCCCTTGGCTGAAAGGCCTCTCCTTCAAGGGTGTCTCAATCCCGGGTAAGCCCGCAGCACCTTTTATAATCTGTCTGGCAAACAGCAGGCTTAGGAGCTGGACCACAGCCGGGCTTGGCCCTCTGTGGCTGTCCTGCTTTGGTGAACATGAGTCTTGGGTGACCCTGCCCAGCTTAATTACTTACAGCTAATTAGGAAAGGTGACTGAACTGTTACACAGAATGGCAATGCTTGAATGTAGCCCAAGCTGGATTTCCTAATTAAGCCATGACCAAATCAGCTTTTCCTCAACTGTAGGGACAGAAATGAGTTCCACTCTTGGCCGATAGAACAGCTCGGGTGGGCTCAGCCTCTACTCCGCTGCGGAAGCCTGCCTGATAAGCGGCCATCCATCCTGTGTGCTACGAATGCAATTTCTGTTTCACTTAACAACTTCAGCATCTGAAGACCTAACTTCTGATTTCAAGCAGCTAGTTAACTATTAACTAGGGCTCTTGGGATATCATGGATGTGATATGTTTGGAATGGGGCAGGAATCTAACTCTACTGCTTCACACTTGGCTCAAATAGGCTTCTATTGGCTGGAATCAAGAGGAGAGCAGCAAACTGGTCACTCTAGGGGCATGAAGTAGCAGAGCTAAAAGAGGAAAAGCCTCAGTAGCCAGTTCAGGTACTGCTGTCCCATAGGGCATGCCATCACCATGGCTGGAAGGGAGCCTCCTTCTGCTCCCTTCCTGGCTTCTAAGTGTGAAAATGATCCCAGAGTCTAAACTTACGAGTTCAGAGACAACAGCAGGACCACACAGGGACACCAGGTATTCCACTAGCAGAAATAAGCTACCAGGCCACACACTGTGGTGCAGCTCCTGGAGGGTGAGGGTGGGGGGTGGGGAGTAGGGACTATCCAGGGCCACTAAAAACCCATGAAGTGGCTGGGTCTATTCTGTGTGCTGTAACCACTGGGTATTGTCAAAGAGCTTGAGATGAAGGCTCTGATTTCATTGCAGATGGCTCTTTCAGATAACCCTCAACTGACTCAAACAAACAATGCAAAGAACTCCTGCATGCACTCCTTGATTGGTGCACACACGATTGTGAAGAGATCTAGAAAGCCTGAGGAAGGTGTGGCAGATGAGACAGGAAGGAAGGAGGACAATCTTTAGTCACTGGACAAGAAATCCCCAGCCACAGCCACACTGAAACCTCCCTAGTTTACACCAAAGCCAGCAAGAGCCAGAAAGTCTGGCTCCCTGGCTTAGGCTTGCTGCTAGGTCTAATTGCCTCACCAGCCATATCCCTTGACTCCTGGCTATCTTCCTTTCTGAATTTTCTACAGATGGAAACCTAAATCCACCTTTTCAGTGGCTCAACACAAGACCCAGCAGAGGGGCTCAAGCAACTGTCAAACACCAGTCTAGACTCTTACGGTGCCAGCTGGAGCCAGAGTTGAGAGCCAAGTCAAATGAGCACACTTTCAACAGACACACATCATGTGACATAGACAGCCTGGAAACACACGGGAAGACACTAAATGCTGCAGCTTCCCAAAGCAAGCACTGACCTGGTAGCTCCTCCTGGAGCCACTGCACGGGCATGTGAGGCCACCAGCAGCCTGCGAAGGATCTCCACACGCATGGCTCTCCACTGCTCAGGGGGTATGACGTGCAGAGCCAGGATGGTGAAGTAGTGGGGCCCGTCTACCTCGAAGGCGCTCTCCACCCACTTCTCTTTGGGCTGCTCCAGGAAGCCTTGTAGGTTCTTCTCCTCTCGGGATGTCGCTCGGGTTCTGGAGGAAAAGAATTCAGATGGCAGCAAGGAAGGAGCAGGGCCAACCAAGATGGCCCTGAACAATCTTGTGGGTTTGTACTTCCTCCCCTCTAGCAGCACAAGCCTTCTACCCTTTCAGGTCCCTGATTGTCACTTCAACACAGATCCCAACATCTCCTGGCTCTTGGACAGGGCATGGCTACCAACTCTCCACTGTGGACTTGTCATAATTTTTCTGGAAGCTCAGGGAAGGAAGGTGACTTACCAAAGTCACCAAACCAGTAAGCTATAACAGAGTGGAAGAGTAAGTTCCATGAACCCCACTATGAGTCCCCCGGCATTCAGGCTCCCAGCTGGGCTGTTTACTTGCAGCATGTCCTCCCTCCCTGTCACCAGCAATTTCTTCTGGGTGGGCAGCTGTGTGCCAATGACCACAGCACATTGACTACCAGGCATGGTTCTCAGTTCTGCACGTGACTTAACTCATTTAACAGGCATAAATAGCCTGTGAGACAAGAGCTGCCTGTCCAAATGTACAGGAGAGTAAGCTACAATACTAGGTAGGATCTAAGCACCATGCTAAGCAAAGAATAGACTGAGGCCCCAGGCCTGGTTCTAGAGTCTGTCATCAACTCTACCCCCTTTTCATGAAGAAGTCTTGCCAGTGGCAGGACCCACACAAAGAGGCTAAGACTCTCCAGTAGTGTCCCTATAACCTACTGATGATCATATATAAAACAACAAAAACCCCATGTCCAGGCTGCAGGCAGCGAGCCATAGGGATGCAGGAGGATGGGGCAAAGGTACACCATGTCCTTTCACGCCTACAAAATGGGCATGCCCAGAACCAACTGGAACCCCAACTAACTCTCCACCCCTGTGGGGAAGCTCAGACTTCTGGCCACGGCAGGTTCTTCTGAGGTTCAGGTTTGGCTCACTAGTATAGCACACTTGCTCTTGTGTGTAAACGTCCCATCAGAGGCCCAACTGCCTTATGACCAAGCTCATGCCACTATCCAATGAAGCAGCCTATGGCTGAGGAGGCCCTGTCTGCCCAAGGAGACAACAACAGAGCTGACACCTGAAGTCACCAATTCCATCTGGCTGGGTCAATCCTGGGAAGTGTTTTCTTCCCTGGGTCTCTGCCTGAGAAGTCCACTCTAGCTTATGGCTGCCAAGAGGCATGTCTCTGCAAAACCCACAGCCTTTGTCAGGGCCCCAAGAACACTGGCAATTAGCACAGATGGGGCCTACAGCAGGGTCCAGACAGTAGAATGCCTGTGCTGCTGGCAATGCCAGGTGTCTCTCTTGACAGCCTGGGCATTTGATAGATGATGTCATGTGCCCTGCCCTGCGATTTAACAAAGAAGCCTGCAGTCTCAAGGTCAGACTTTATCTCACAAGAAAATGGGAAGAAGGGAAAACAAACTGTCTGAGGGGAAAGGACAAGAGCCGACTGACTGCCTTGGTACCTACCTCAGTAGTATGGTAGTAGTGTGGGAGGACTGTGCCCAGCCTTTCCATGGCTACCAGCTCTGCCTACTAAAGTCATGGATCTCAGGAAGAAAGGTCTGCAGGCAAGTCTGCACTCAGCCAAATACTCCAAGTGCAGGCACAGAAATACCTTAATGTGCTTCTAAGCCCGGCCGCGAGTGGGAGGGCTTCTGCCCCCTTGGAGGGCCTCTTTGACACCCCATTTCCAGCACCACAGACACAAACAGTTCTTTCTTCCCGGCCTCATTACTGTTCAGTTGCTTTCCCAATATTCAACCCCCTCCAGCCCCATCCTTGTCAGAAGCATTACTGATGGGCTAAGAAAGCTAGTGTTCCATTGGTGTGGCAGCCTCCACCCCACTGGAAGCCTATCGTTATACCCGTGTGCTCTGACTAATGACATGATGTGACCCTCAAAACAGTGAATTAAAAACCCTTCCTCAGTAAAGGCTGGGGGAATCTAGCTAAGCAGAGAGGGACAAGGAGTGTCAGCCAAGGTAGCATCTGGGGCCACAAGGTGCTGACGTACGTGTTCAGGACGTAAAGCACGGTGTGAATGATGTATGGGATCAGGTGGATGTTGCTCTCCCGGCCGCCCCCACCGGTGTCTGCACTGAACGACTGCTCCATGGCGAAACGCAGGAATAGTAGTTTAATGTCATGGATGTTGAGCTGGTACGTGGGTTCCCGCTGGCCCGTACATTCTTGGAGGTAAGTGTTGTGCCTAGGGAGAAGCAGAGCCAACGTGTCATGGAAGCCAGACTCCTAGAAAAACCCTGGGATGGAGTGCAGAGCTCTCTTTCTGGTCACTCTGACCCGCTGACTGCAGAGGTCAAACGGGGGCTGTCAGAACAGTCCTCAGGACACTGCTGCTGCTGCTGCTGCTATCTCTCAATGTGGGTAAGAGGCTCATTTCTTAACTGACAGATGCCATGACACATTATGGAGAAATGTGAACTTACTCATTCTGGTGACAAGATAATTTATCCTTAAGAAGGATCTTTTCACCCTCCAATATGTTGTGCTTTTTTTTTCTTCCTAAATCAATATCCATTTGATTCTGCCTCTTATTAACTGAATGGCCCTGGGTAAATGACTCCCCGTATGGCCCAGATTATTCATGTGTGCAGCAGTAACACAGTACACAGCTGAGTATGCGATCTACCATCACTGTCAATACTGCAGCCAAGTCTCATGTACTAAGTACTGCATACCCCTGGGCTTTAAACTAGAACTCCACATGGCCTCACAAACATACAAGGACCCCAGAGAAGCTTCAGCTATTGCAGTCTAGTATGTGGGAACAGAGAGGCCTTAGAAGGAACTCCCACCCCACCCCACACCCAGGAGCTTTCATAATTTAAAACACTAGAGTCATTGACCAGAGAAGTGAACTTTGGAAATTCTGGTCCCGAGGACTAAGTTAGAGGTCCTGGGTGTTACAGGAGAGCTAATGAAAAAATCTTGCATGGAACCCAGGAAACCAAGGAGGCTGGTTTTGTTTCAGCAGGTCATTTTACTCAGCCCTATCTGCTCAGAGCAATTCTGTGGTCTGTTAGCACAGACAGACATGGACATCCACTGAAGTGCCCAGGAAACTGCCCCTTTCTGTGATGAAAACATTCAACACTCACCTTGCTAAACAAGTGGCAAAAGCTGATTCAGGGACGTGGGGGCCCCAGACCGGAAGGAGCCCATTGCACTTTGTGTTGGCATTCTGCAGGGCAGCACTCTCCCACTCTTCCCGGCCTCTAGCCAATCTGGATGGGGACAGGGAGGAGAGCAGGGACAAGTAACTGCTGGGATTACTCTGGTAATGAGACACCTGGGTGCCGAGGGCTTGCTAACACTAGCCCTGGCCCTAGGGAGAGAATTAGCCATTTGTGAACTCCATGGGTAAAAAATTGCTTCATTAATTCAGGCAAGCAGGATTGCTTCTACCAGCCTTGGCCAAGGCCAAACATCCAAAGTCAAACGCAGTTTCTCACAGGGTGAGTACAGTTCATGGGTCTATGGGAGCTAAGGTAGACACCCTACTGCTTGGAGAGAAGAAAAGCAGGCTTCAGCCTCAGAGCTAGTAACTCCAGCCCAGCAGCCCAGGACCTGAGCCATGGCCCACTCATTTGAAGCAATACAAGTCCAGGCTGGCTAAAGCCATTCTGCAAGAGCCAACACCTACCTGACGGCAGCTAGGTGACAATCGTAGTGCACAATGTTGAAATGGGACACAGTACTGTAGCCCTGCTGTTTCCGGGGCTTGTTCTCCATCTCTTCCAAAGCTACCCGCTTGGTGAAGGTATAAATGCCTAAGACCTTTGTGGGCTGCAAGGACAACACAGAATGGGGGGGGGGGGTGAGGAGAAATTCCCAGCCAACCTATGCAAGGAAGTGACAAGGTGTGGAGAACTGAGCATCTCCTTTCAGATGGGAAAGTGGTCACTCTGTGTGCAAGCATCATTTGCTGCCATAAACTTATGTGAGGCTCAATTTTTCAGGGATGTCATGAAAGCCCCATTGTGAATTTAACAGAAACCTAGGAGACCCCAGTATCCTACTCTTGAACTTCCAGTACTGTGAGCTAAATAAACTTCTCTCTCCTCTCTCTTTCTTTCTCTCTTTCTTTCTCTCTTTCTTTCTCTCTCTCTCTCTCTCTCTCTCTCTCTCTCTCTCTCTCTCTCTCTCTCTGTAGTTCTAGGAATGGAAGTTAGGGCCTTGTGTATGGCAGGCAAGCATCCTATCACTGAACTACACTCCCAGCACCAAACCTCTGTTCTTATAAAAATAATTCGGGGGGGGGGGTGTGTGTGCAGAGATCCCAGCCTATGCCATCTCTGCCTGTGCTTCATCTATCTAGAAGGGAATACACTGAGTTTCCATGGCCACAACTTTACATCAACCGGGACACTGGCTCTTCCACAGTCTAGGAGCAAAGCAGGGCTAAAGAGGAAGAGGTCTCTCTTGGTACTGTCAGAAAGCAAACAGGCCGCCTCTCTACTGCTCCTTCCAGGTGTCGCCTCACTTGGACACATAGAAAGTGGGGCTCTAATCGCTCACAGTTGTCCTGAACAGAAGCAACACAGTAAGACCTGAAGTCCCCAGGCCTGGGATTAACAGAACCTCAACTGGAATTCTGGCTTTGCCACATGTCCTACCCATCAGCTGGGGCCTTTAACAGGGTTTAAAGACAAGTGCCCTGGCACTGATAGAGGATGCCAAAAGGTGGTCTCTTCAGGTGCCAAGGATGCTCATGCTTAGATCATTTGCCTTCCTGCCTACAAGGCTAGCTAGCAGCTGGCATTGGTGTCAGTCCCCCAAAGCACAAGCTTATCTTAGTACAAAATGGCTTGCAGGAAACTAGCATGTCTAGACATAGAGCCAGGCTGTGCTACTAACAGCCAGAGCATGTGCAGCCATGCGCTGCCCAGCAGCCTTACCTGGAACTTGTATCCCTCCCTGCAGATGCAGCACGTGAGGCCTGGCTCCTCTATCAGCTCTTCCATCTGCTTCAGGAGCGCAGTCTTGGTCACCACTTGGCCCTTTTCATTTGTCTAGAAGGGAACACAGGCGGCATGCCACAAGAGGATTCCCACATGCCTCTCACCCTGGCTTGAGATAACCACACACAGACATAAAGGAGAGTGTGGAGAGAAGAGCCCTTCTACTGTGCTGAGAGGGGTGGAACTGGGGCCTTGACAGCCTCAGCAAGTGGCAAGCGCTCTACCTCTAAGCTACGCATCTGCTGTCTCCACTGACTTTTATTGAGGGAAAGCCCTGGGATTCGTTCAGGAGCCATCAAAGCAGAGGACACCAAGCATTGGGAAGCTGGCACGTTGCCACGTTGCCATTTGCTACCACAAAGCCCCTTTGGTGTGTGCCAGCCCCACCACGACTCGGCTGCCAAGGGCCGCTGTGTTCTGATCATTTACTGTCCCCAGCAAGGATCAAACTGCTAACACACGAGTTTGCTTGTTAAGACAAGGCTCTTCCAGGGCCACCATTTCCTCTAAAGTAGAACAACAGAGCCCTCTGGATCAGTCCTTGTTCAAAGTCCTGTCCAAAGTTAGTAGCTATGTGCCATGGCCAATGTGCTTCACTTTCTTTATCTGGAAATGGGTGTAATGATGTCAAGTCACAGGACCACTTGAGGGTTTAAATATATCATATATATATATATGAGGTTCTGGTAGTGTCTGGCATGCAGCAAATCCTGAATATATAGTAATTAGTATCTTTACTTTTACTGTTTGCATAAACCTGCCAGGTCAGTTTTCTTCGAGTCTCCAAATGTAGTATGGCCGTAGCCACATCTGGAAGAACCCAGCACAGCTACCTCTGCCTCTCCTCTGTGCAGCCCTCCCACCATCGTGCCCAGCTCTCCTGGGATGCACATTCGTCTGCCTGCGGGGTTCCTTGTCCAGTTAGAGAGGGAGCTTTACCGTCATGCCCAGAGTGCCGAGAGCCTTCTGCCTCATGGCCATGGCCATGCGCTTCTTCTCTGCTCGGGTCTCCCTGCGGGCAGCATCAATCTTCTTGTTCACATCAGGGTGTTCTCGCAGGGCCTCCAGCAGGTTCTCAGCCAGGGTCCCAATGCCCTCATCACTGGATACCTGCTCTAGTTTATGCAGGTTTGTGATGGAGTCCGTTCCAATCAGAACCTGCAAAGAGAACCAGTGAGATGTATGTATCTAGTTATACAGGCAGCCTTCCACCAAGACTCAGAGCCTTTGACCATCAGCTGGCGTGCACGATCTGTCCAGTTACTGCGGGAGCCTGTTATCCAGGCCCAGTCAATACTTCACGATCAGTCCAAGTGCACAAGTTTGTGTCACTGGCTTCACAGAAGTCAGAGCCTGAGATTCTCTACTGCAAAAGATGCAACTGGGAGGTTTGGCTGCCAGGGACCTCTAGCTAGCTACTCTACTCATTAGGTCCAACATTCTCACACACAAAACAGGGACAGTGTCAAGGCGGCTGTAAGGATGGAAGGAGAGGCAGCACCTTCTGAAGCACTGTGGACTATGTCTGGGAAGGGAAAAAGAGCTGCTCCTGCTAAAAACAGTGGGGCACCTGGCAGGGCCTATGCAGGAGCACCCTGGGGCAGAAGCCTGAAGTCGCAGGAACTCCCATAGTTCTGCAAATGGGTGCCTGAAGCCATCAAGCAGGCGGCAGTCCTCCCAGTCTACAAGATACTAGAGGCAAAACGCCAGCACGCGGGAGTGGTAAAGCTGGCTTCAGGGCCCCATGGCACCATGAGACAGGTGCAGGGGGAAAGGCTTCCAGGTGAGCTCGGTGGGTAGTCTCACCAAGGCATCACACGTTGTTAGTTAGTGGTGGGGTTCTCTGTGTGATGAAAAACGGAAAACAACAGTGCCAGCTTGAGGAGAAACCTGAGCTATCTGCCTCAGATCATTCAGTAACTCGTAAACCTGCCCTTCCTATAGGACACCGCAAACTCACACCTCAGCAAAACTGCATGTTATCTCATGCCTCGTGCTCCTAAATGCTGAGTGAGCCCATGTTTAAGACCTAGCAAACTTTTCCACAGGCACCCACACCCCAAACTCAACACCCTAAGTGTTTACTGTGAGCATGCACGTGCGTGCATGGCAGACATGTGCGAAGCAGGAGTAGGGAAACCACAAGGCCTTGTCCACACAAAACTCACAGACAAACAGGAAGGGTGGCTCATCTGTGTAGGACTTGTTCACCATCCCTCTTCTCTCACCCTCAACCTTGTCCATCTCCTCTGATGGAACAACCATTCTCTCCATCACTGAACCAAAGGACTGGGCAGAGTTCTAAAGTTGCCAAGCCCTTTCTCTTTCCAAATCCTAGTTAAACAATTCCCAGGTCTCTGCTGAGCCCATTCACTAAGTTGCTCGAGCTACCACTGGACCAAGACAAAAGCCCACCATACGGTCATCATCTTTCTAACTTCTTGCAGCAAACATGGCACTGCCTTGGAGGGAGCTCCATATTCCTAAGCCGAGTATGGTGGTGCACATCTGTAATCAGAGCACTTAGGAGCTAAGGCAGGAAAACGGCTGGGCATTTGAGGCTAGGCTGAGCTTCACAGGGAAGACAGGGCCAGCTAGCACTGACAGTAGTAAGATGCATGAAAAGCCAGCACATTTTGCCTTTGGTCAAATCACAGCTGTTCCTTGGTACACTACACAAAATACAGCTGTTCCAAAGAAGTGGAAACAATGTGTGCAAATAAAGGCCTATCATCTGTGGCTATCTGCTGGACTGAGACAAAGGCTAGCAATGACAGAGATTTGAGTAAGACCTTCACTGTATATGACTGAGTCACTACACTTGAGGTGAGTTAACAGAACAGGCTGCCAAACAAGAATGCACCCTATATTCAATGCAGAACATTATGAAAGCAAAATAATTAACTTTATGGATTCTCAAAACTCAGCATTAAACCTTATACCATCTACCTAGAAAATGGCGAGACACAAGAGCCATTTCATGCAAAAGACCTGTACAGATGAAGCACAGGAAGGCAGTGTAGCATCATTAGCCATCGGGGAAATGCAAGTCAAAACCACAGCCAAGCAGCACTGCACTCAGCAGCACAGCCAGGGTAAAAATAGCCAGCAAGTGCAGCAAAGACAAGAGAACTGGGCCACTTATGCACTGCTGCCAGAAATGTAAAACGGGCCTGCTACTTCAGGAGAGTCTGGCAGCTTCTTTTTATAACTGCCGTGTGTGATATGTCAATGTGAGCGTAGACACGTGTGTAGGGGGCAGAGGAAAACTGTCCAAGCCAGTTCTATTCCTCCACTCTTGTATGGATTCTGGTCAGAAGGTCAGGCTGGCATGGCAAGTGTTTTTACTACTTATTGAACCACTTATAGCTATCTAAAATGGGGTGGAAAGAAAACTTGGAGCCCACATCATCCGCATGGGACAACACATGGGACAACAGGCTGAGAGGTCAGGAGTGGGCCACAAAGCTGTCAGCTGCCTGAGGCAGAGCAGGAAACAGTGGTGATGATGTTTCAAACATCCAGTGACTGAACGGTCAGCCATCTATAGTGTCAGCCAGAACACTTGATTCAACTGCAGCATGCCGAGCCCTCACACTGTCAGATTCACTGCACACAGAGAACTAGAGCAGCCGAGGGTGCTGCCCTAGAAGCCTCAGGCCACGGGTAAGCCACATCATGAGTGACTTGCTGGTTGTACACAGGTGGTTTATGACTTTCTCTTGTTATCTGTCCACTCACCTGAGTGGCAGGGTGCTGCATGGCCAATCCCCGAAGAAGTCTCAAAATAAAAGGCAGAGCAGGGCGAGACAAAAACTTTTTCCAGATGTCAGCATCCAAACTGCAAACAGACAAGAGCACATGAGCAGCCAGGAAGCAAAGCTGAAAATCTGCTGCCGAGTCTGGCTTGTTCAAACAGGATCTTTCATGAATGTTCTAAGAGATCAGTAAGGGTAAATCCAGCTGAGAAGTCAGATGAAGATGAGCACTTGAACAGAAGCAGAAAAAGTCCCAGGACTCTACAGTGCCTGAGTGGCACTAGACAGGTCCCTGAAGGGGGTGGGACACAGGGCACACAGGAAGCACCACACTCAGATGTTGAGAAAAACGGTCATGTATGAGAAGGGGGCACAGAGCCCCAGGAAGGGCGCCTTACTTCTTGGCACTGGGGATATGTTTTTTCATGTAGTCCAGAGCATTCTGGGTGATTCCCTTCTGCAGGATGAGATCCTTCAGCTGGTGTCCGTTGCTGTTGTTCTTGATACCAGCAGCAATTTTGCAGAAACAATCCAGGAAGACTTTGTCATCCCCACTGTGGTCTTCATCGTACCTAAAGAGCATAAAAGGTCCCAGCATGAAGGCAGAGCTCACATCACCCTCTTAGGCAAAAACTACGTGAACCACCTAGAGGATCTAGTCTAAACTCCTACAGGGAAAGGAGACCTCCAGACCAGGACCCTGCCACTTTCCCTTCACCTACCCTGTGCCCAAGCCTGCATTGTTCTTTTTCATCTACAGGCTTTTGCAAGTGTAGCTCCCCCCACCTAGTCAGGTCTTTCCCCCATCATACCCTTTCAGTGCTGTTTTAATATAATGTGATTTGGTGACTGCCACTCCACTAGACAAAGTCCCTTAAATTCCAAATCACACACACAAAAAACTCAACAAAAACCCAGGTTACTCACTCAGTCTCACAAAGCTAGCTTGGAATTTCTGTGGGCATCCCCCACCCCCAGGCTTGTTATATCAACTCCAGGCTCATACTTATCAAAGCTGCAGTAAGGCTTGAACCGCTCCACCAGAATCTGCATCTTCTCCACCTCTCCAAAGGACAGGTATGGGATGATACGCAGCAGACCCTGAAGCACACTAGGGTTGGAGCGAACAAAGGTGCTGTTGATCTGGTCCAAGAGCATCACCAGTTGATCCTTGTCACCTGTGAGGAGGAGGTTGCCCTGCAACAAAAGAGGATGGAAGTCAGGATGGTGGCTGTAGCTAAGAACTGACCCCAAAGTCAGCCACTCTCACCAGACAGAACTGTTCTGTTCTTTATTTAGTACTTGCTAGAACAATAAGCTGCCTGGATTTCCACTGCTGAATTTCCAAGCTGCTGAGATGACCAATGCAACATCCTGCTCCCCAGGAGAATGGAGACTGCTAGACACTCCTGGGGTCACAGGCCCCCTAATCACCAACCCCAGAAGGCAGGAAGTCCAGGTGCAGACGGGAGAGACTGCAGTGTAGGGCTGTACCAGTCACAACCCCTCTCAACTCTAAAGTGAAGGGCTGAACTACATACTGCCTATTCAGGTCATGCCTGGGTTCCATGAATGCGCACCTTCAGACTGAAAGAACATCCTTGGCAGCTTTGTTCCCCCTGAATGCAAAGGTCTCAGACTCAGTACAATGACATCACTCTGATTAGAGCCCTGATCACTCCTAACATGAGTTCAGCCATTTTGAGTTGAGTTCAGCTACCTTCAAACAAGCCCATTGTTGGTTCCCAGTGTCTATGGGCAGAGGGACCAGGCCCCCACTCACCTTGTCCTCACTCAGGGGCTCTGCATTGGACTCATCTAGAATGATCTCCATGATGCTCAGCACCTGCTCAGCCACAGCAGCTCCTCCACTGTCCTTGCTCTCTTGTTCAGCTACCAGAGCCTGAAGGAAGAGACCCAGTGACTCTCAGGACACAACCACAGCCACTCCCTGCTGGTGACCTCCGCTGCCTTTCATGGTTTTAAAGCCCTCTGTGTGTGTGTGTGTGTGTGTGTGTGTGTGTATGTGTGCGTGTGTGTGCATGCGTGAAAGTGTATATGTGTGCAATGCATATCTGAGAGGGAGACAGTGGAAATGGGATGTTCTGGGCCTCATTCTTGGGTGCCCTGAGGAAAGAGAGGCACTACGCCCTTGCAGTGTTGGGTCTGTTCTATAGACTTCTGCTTCTGGTCTCGACTCTGCACTCAGCAAAGGGACAGGAAGCTCTGAGATGCCACGAGAGCAGCATGAGTGTGAGTCACCAGGAGAAGAGAACTGAAGAACCAGGCTGAGAGCCGAGAGCTCTCATTCAGGACTGCCAAAGCCAGTCTTCATCATCTGTGGCCCGCACTCTTACCAAGTTTAAAGTCCCCAGCATGACATTCAGAGTGTTCATTTCCAGCTTAACCAGCTGTTGCCGGTTGACTTTCACCTTTACGCAGTAACTAAACAGCTTCAGCAGCACCTGTGAGGAGAGGCCAGCTCAGAACCACGAGAGCACCCACGTCCGTAAAATGTGCAAGCATGAGTGTCAAACGTGCCTAAGAAGACGTCCCAAACAGTAGATACTCTTCCTGCAGTGCAGGGTGACCCTTAAATGGCGGGGTCAGGTGGCTGGGATCCCATACAAGGTTGGCAGCAAGTGCCAGCACTCTCTAGATTTCTCTCTACATGATAGCAGTGACAGGGGTTCCTCATACATTAGTTGGTGTCCCACCATTCTGGGGAAATCAAGTACCCAAGACTCTGAACTAGTAGCAGACAGAACACCCCAACACACGTAGCCTATGGAGGCCAAGAGCCAGGTAGGGCCACTGAAATGACACAAGAGTTATTGAACACCCTGGAAGGTAAAGATATTAGTGAAATCTCTGTGGTTCCACTAGAATCCCCTGACTAGTGAGACAGAGGACCCTCCAGGAGAAATAAAAATCTATTTAAGAGGCAATTATAAAACAACAACGATGACTAGCACAAGAGCAGTTTTTAGGGGAAACAGTTATCGGTTCCTCTGATACCTAAAGAGAGATTGGAGAAGACTGCCACCGCCCTGGTTTTTAAGTGGAGTAGGCCAGGAAGAAAGCAGTGGGAGACTTAGATGTCAAAAGTCTGGGATAACGCCAGGTCCTTCACTGGCTTGCACTGGTCTCTGCTGCACCACACTGCCCTCTAGTGACAAGTGGCTCAATGATCACAGCTTTGTGTAGAGAGAGCCCCCACCAGACTGCCCACAACTCACTGTTAGAAGGTGGCGTCCTTGCTTAAAATCTTTGATTCCTGCTAGTCTGTTAAGCATGCATTCTAGACCCCCACACTGGGCCATCACATTGGCCATCTTGTACACTTCTTCCTCATCTTCTTCTTCATCTGGGAGGAAAGGGAAATGAAGAGGAGAGAAATTGAAAATCAAAGTAAAAGGATCAAAACACACAACCCTTCCCTAGACTGAGAACACGGCTCTTTCCCGGTCTACAGGGTCATTACTCTGACCTATATGCTCTCACTGCCATAGGAGCCCTGCTCCAAGTGTAAGATAATTAATGTTTTCTGCTATTACAACAAAGTACAGGCAAAAACTTTTTCAACTACTTCAATGGAACAGAGAGCTAAGGCAGGAAGAAATCTGATCTCAAGTCTGCTAACTGCAGCTTGAATGTTTTTATCCCAATCAGGTATCCAAATCAGGCCACGGATGCCTGTCTTTCTTCGCTACAATTATGATGCAGAGCACAGGCTACCATCTTTGGGACATGGCTGCTCTGGCCCAAAGTTCAATATGCAGCACTGTCTATGTGGAGCGCCGTACCTGTGGTGGAGTCCAGGGACTCAATGAACTCCTCAGTGGCATCACCCAGCAGCCCCCGCATTCGATAAACAATCCTCATGGGTTCTCCCTAAGCAGAGAAATTTGGAGAGGTAGACTTAAAAAACAAAGTCACCCTTGAACTTGCTCAATGCTGTGGTAATATAACAGTGGAGATGTAAAGCAGCCTAAGTTTCACTTGGTTCAGTGTCTGCTGTAGGCCTGGCACTGTGAAGCACTGCAGAGATGCAATTCTAGCTGGTGTCATTAAGACGCTAAGGTAAGCACTCTGACAACTAGTCCCCAAATGTTTTACTCCGTGCTGAGTCCTGTGCTGATCAAACCTGTTAGACAAGGTTGGACTGCATGCTTGCCTAGGCTAGAAGTCGAGGCCCAATTCTAAGCCTGTGCCCATCAGGACAAACAAGTGTATCTGGACCAAAGTGTGTGGTTCAAGGTTCAGGAACAGAGAGCAGGCACATCAGTCTTTCTTATGGACGACCACGGTCTTCATTTACGGCACACAATACGGAAGGTTCATCCCAATTACCAAACTGACACCCACAGCCTGGGATTGTCAAGGAGCTGCTGGGATAGTCTGTCTGTGCCAGCACCATCCTGGGGACCCTAGAGGTCCAGCCTCAGTTCAGAGGTGAGAAGCAAAGGTCACTAAAGATTCCTTGAAGTCTACCTGACCCACATTAGCTAAATGCCTCCCAAGCTGACAAGATGATGGATTTGCTTCACACACAGAAAGGAAGTAGAGTTACAGTGGCCACACGTAGGTCATGATTAACATCAGTTCCATTAAATCAGTCCTTAAGGCAGAAAAGGCAGCACACCCCAGATCCTGGAGAGAAAGCAAGCACATACCTCATTCGTGGTACACCAGACCTTCTTGTAAACCTCCGCCACAGGCAGGTCCAGGCTGATGATCTTATTGTTCACTAGGAGCTGAAAAGTGGAGGAGGGGATTACTAACGTGACTGCTTATGACTCCATATAAAGACTGAAGGTGCCTAGGCAAGGGTTCATGGGCTACACTTGCCACCCATCACAGGGCTCTGTCAACACTTAGCTCTGGAGAAAATGCGTGTGCACTACACCCAGCATTTTGTGTGAAAGACCCTTAACCCACCATGGATTCCAGCTCTGATCCAACTGAAGACTTTTTACCTTGAGCCCATTTTGGGCTCAGCACCAGAAAATCCACCTTTGCCTTTAGTCACAGAGATGGTAACACCAGACCTGGGAAGTCATCTGCCAGAAGCATAAGGCTCAAGGTGTTAACAGGAGCTATGACCCATGTACCAGAGTCAAAGCACCAAGATCCCTGGGGCTCCATTAACCTGGAACCTCTAGAAAACTCCTCCAGAAGCAACAGTAACAAAATCCTACCACTACTCCAAGCAATAACTACCAAGTTTCCTCCTGTGTCATGCCAGGAACTTGTCAGAGCCTTCCATGGGTCACTGACCTTACCAGCAGCAGAGGCAGAAGATGGGATCTGCCCCACTTTACAGACTATCTATCTGGTTAACCAATGACCTACAAGAAACATCCAGGTGCGACCCAGCCCACACTGGTGGTGAGTGACCAGTGCAGTCTCTTACCTCCATCCCACTGTCATCCTCCAGAAGAGCCACCAAGTCACAGTCCTGGCAAATCTTGTTCTTTATGTCCCTCATAAGAGGCCCAATGCCTGGCTCATTGCTGCTATACGGGTTTCCAGGCATCCTGCCCTGTAGAAAGTCCTCTTGCTGGGGATCCTTCTCCAGGGTCACAAAGAACTCAGTGACTTCATTCTCCTCCTAAAGGAAAAGAAGAACATGTCAGAAAGGACAGCAGAGAAGAGTTACAGCACTGACTGTTCTGTGGGCACCAGGAGGAAAACACAGCAAGTGCAGCACACCTTACACTTGCACACTTGGAGACAACGGCCCCAAGGTCATTCTAAACATGATGTGAGCACCTGAAGCATCATACACTCCTCGAGGAGAGACAGCCTAATGGAACAAGGTGCTGTCTGGTGAGAGGCAGACCAGCCGGAGGCTGGGCAAGAGTCACTGGAGACTTGGAGTAGAGAAGGGGTTTCTCTCAGTGATACACTCAGGCACGTCGACCCCAATGCTCTTTCATCAGTAACTGAGGATGTTGGTGTTTCAACAATAAGAAAAGTCTCTGGACCAGACCATAGGAAAGACACATATGTAACTAGCATGCATATCCCAAGGTATAGAAGAGGAGGAAGACATGACGGTATACCCAACTGTATTCCAAAACTGCTGCTGCACCTGCAATGGGCTGTGAGATCTAATTTTTAAAAAGGCAAATTATGCCAGACTGTGGTGGCGCACACCTTTTAATCCCAGCACTCAGGAGGCAGAGACAGGAGGATCTCTGTGACTTTGACACCAGCCTGTTCTACAGAGGTAGTTCCAGGACAGGCTCCAAAGCTACAGAGAAACCCTGTCCTAAAAACAAACAGACAAAGGCTAATCTTGGCCCACCGTAAGAAGCTACTTCTACTTTTTGTCAGTGGGTCTGGTGATAATGATATTATTACAACAAGCACACTGCTTACAGGGTAGATGATGCTGCACAGTCTCTCAAAGATGAACACAGGAGTCCGGTAGTCATCCAGATTGTAGCGCTTGGCTGTCTCAATGCACACAGCCATGAAGGCTTTGGTTTCAGACTCTGTTCCTGCCAGAGAGCAAAGGAGCCATGAGTTAGGAAAATGCTTCAGCCACATGAACTGAGCTGAGACAATGAAACACCATTTTTCAGATTCTGAGTGCCCTACACGGGAATATCAGTAGTCCTGTTGTGATAATCCTACATCCCAAATCAATCCCCTACATCACAGCTAGCTGTGTGCTTTTCTGCTCTCTCTGGGAGCACAACTTCCCTTAAGGAGAAGGACCACACTTCCTTTCCCCCAAACAGGCTCCCCCAAACATCTAAGGACTTCCCTCTTGGGTATTCAGGCAGATGAGGGTCACTAGCTGAACTCTCCACACCCAGTACTTGAAAACAACTTCAAATTGACAGTGAACTATTACACTAGTGAGGAACAAAGCCTACAGAAGTAGTTTGGGCCCAGAGAGAAGCAATCACAGCAGTTTAGGTCTTAAGCTTTAGTGTCCAGGAGACTGCGTACCCTCTAGCCATCCCACATCTGGTACCTTAGCAGCATAGCTAAACTCTCGGTATGAAGATCAACTAGGAACCACTTTCTCTTTTCTCCATCCACACAACTGAAAGCAAACTGTTCTTTACAATAATGGCAGCGAGCCGGGGGACAAATACGAGAGCTAACAAGACATCCCCTCCCACACGTGTGACGCCCAAACTTTACACTACCAAAGTCTGAGAAAGTTGGATGAAGGCATGCCAGGGACAGTCTAGGGGTCCTCACAGAGACAGCAGTCACAGACCCACCTGGAGAAGACCAGCTTGCACAGGGCCTGAAGAATGTTCTTTTCCTCTGCTTTTGATTTTCACTAATGTCTATGTGTGGGGGTCTGTGGGTCTGTGCATGCATGTGTTTGAAGGAGGCCAGAGAAGGGTGTTGGATTCCTTGGGAGTGGAGTCATAGGTGGTTGTAAGCTGTGCTGGAACCAAGTTCAGACTCCCTGCAAGAGCAGCAAGAGCTCTGAAGCACTCAGCATTCTCCAGCTCTTCTCTTAGTGGGTTTTTGTTTTTGTTGTTTTCCCCCCCAAGATCTCTGTGTAGCCTTAGCTGTCCCAAAACTTGCTCTGCAGACCAGACTGGTCTTGAACTCAAGAGATCCACCTGTCTCTGCTTCCCTTGTGCTGGGACTAAAGGTGTGTACCACCACTGCACGTGTTCTCTTAGTTCTATGAGGCAGGGTTTTGTCATGTAGCCCACACAAATCCTCCTGCCTCAGCCTCCCAAGTGTTAGATAATAGGCAGCTGCCATAAAGAATTTCTACAATAAACTTTAGAAATAAGAAGTCAAATCACCATCCAAATCATAAAACACCAGTTTGAGAACACCACCTAAGAAGCAGAAAGACAAACAGTAGAACAGGCCACAGGAAATTTAAAAAGAGTGATCAAGCACAAATACATTTCATAGATTATGAGAAAGTTAAGAAATGAGAAGTCTCAGCAGAGAGGTGTCAGTACATGCCTTTAATCCCAACACTCTGCAGGTCTCTGAGTTCAACCAGCCGGGGCTACACAGAGAAACCCTGTCTTAACCACTCCCTCCTCAAAAAAAGAAAAGAAAAGAAAAGAAAAGAAAAGAAAAGAAAAGAAAAGAAAAAGGAAGGAAGGAAGGAAGGAAGGAAGGAAGGAAGGAAGGAAGGAAGGAGTCTCTTGACTACAAAATCTAGAGTTCTAAGAAATCAACAGTAGAGTAACAGGATAAATAGTGACGAACAGACAGGGTGGAGTTATATAAGGAAAAGGTAGCAAGAACACAGCAAGGCCACTGACATTCCAGATGACTGAAGATACCAGCCTGAGACCTCCAACCCCTTCCTTCCTATGAGCGCAACCCAGGAAAAGTACACGTGAGTTCAGCCCTAGGACTGTAACACTGAGCACCACAGTGCTCTTGAGATAGGCTTCTCTCCCCAAGTGTGAGATTCGTAACCCATTCTCTAGTACTGCGGCACTCAGAGACAGTGCACATGTGCACCTCTGCAGCTCCAAGCTGCCAGGGGGCATTACCTGTAGTCATGTCCTCTAGCATCTCCAACAGCATGTCCTGAGTCTCATCGATGAGCTTGGTCCTCTGCAGCACTAGCTTCCGCAAGCACAGGTACCCATTCAGCACAGTGCCCACCAGGCGGCTCTTAAAATGCCTTTTGATGGACTCCACCTCTACAAAGGAGGAGAGAAGGCCTGCAGGGACACGGAAAACCTGCTGTGAGATCTTGGGAAGAGAATACGGAAGGCCTGGGCTATCCAAAGAAAGGAGAAAAGAAAAAAGCAAGGACTGTGCAAGTGTCTTCCTTTGCACAGACGCTCAATAAGCCAAACGGCCAGCAGTGAGGACTCAGAAGTGCAGGCCCATCTACGAGGAAAAAAGTCCCAGAGAGAAGTTGACCAGCACCAAGGAGCAATGGCTCAGGACTAAAGCATACCCAAGACACCCAAGGGAAGGGCTGGGTGGCTCTCTACCTGTGAGACTTTTGAGGGCATAGCCCTGCTGCAGATCTGTGCTCAGGGTGGCCTCCTCCAGGGCCAGCAAGCGGGCGATTTCCTAAACAGGATGACAAGCACAGTGTGATAGGGCCCGCCTCCACCGCCATCCCATGATGTAGCACCAACCAAAGGTGCTCAAAAGTCACGCGTTCATTCTAATCCTTGAAAAATGCCTTTCCAAGAAGCCAAAGATGGCTGGAATACTGCCGAGGAACTGCTTAACCCTGAAACAGCTGAAATTCCCCCAACAGTCTGCCATGGGCCTTCTAGTTACAGTAAAGTCTAGAAAATAATTATTTTCAACAAATGCTTCTCAGAAAACAAGAATCTGACAAAAGAGCCTTCCAAAGCAGAGGAGGAGCTGGGGAAGGGATAGATCACCTTGGTGATGAGGTTGCCCACATAGGGCAGGACTCCCCGAGCAGCCAGGTAGACTTTCCAGTGACATGAGGCGATGAGTTTCTGGTAGAGAGCCAGGTACTCTGCAGCACACTCCCCAGCTACACTCAGCTCGTCCAGGTAACTGTACCAGAGACAGGGCAAGGCACCTTTAGGGACTAACATCGCAGAGCCCAGCAGCTCCCTCCTTTGTATCTACTGCTCAGCCTCTCTTCCCTCCTTCTTGAGGTGGATGGAGGTCATCTGAGAAACCTCACACTTTCCTTGCTGAAAGGATTCACAACACTTCAGGGAATGGCTGCCAAGCCTCTGAGCATCCATGCTCGCTGCTCGAGGACTGCAGAGGACAATGAGTGACAATTATGCCTGTGCTCAGAGGCGCTCAATGAATACCCACTGCTGTTTTACCACTAATATTCCTAAAGCTCTGTGTGGTTTCTGTGGCAGGGACCAAGATGGTTATATACCACTCAGGGGTGCCTCCCAACCCTGACCTATGTATTCACCAGAGCACGAGGAAAAGGCTCGACCACGCTAGCCACTGTCCCAACCTACCCTACCCCCACATGGTACCTGGTGAGAAGGTCAAGGACCTGTTGCTTGCGGCTGGGGACAGTAGCAAGAGCTTCCACGATGGTACATGCTGCTTGCCGTGCTGCCTGTGTCGCTGGGGTAAAGAGTACCTGCCAGACACAGGAGAGAAAATAGGGCCGGCTCAGAGGCCACCCTGTTTTTCTAGGCCCAGAACATGAGCTGACTTCCACACACTCAGAATTCTGACTATTTCTCTGGGCACAGTGAAGGGTCCACACCACCAGTTAACCCAGTACCCAGTGGCTGCAGACTTGAGAAAGGCTGCTAGAGAGCTTCTTGCTTCATAGAAAATTCTCCAAGCAACTTGGAGAACACACTGCTCCTAGTTAGCATTAACTGTTAACTTGACAAAGTGCAGAATTACCTCAAAAGAGCCCCAACTGAGTAACTATCTGATTGGACTGTAAGCATGCCTGTGAGATACTGTCTTGATTGTTAATTGATTCAGGAGGGCCCAACACGTTGCAGGTGGCACCATCCCCCAGCAGGTGGTCCTGAGCTATATATAATAAAGCTGGCTAAGGATGAACCGTGAGCAAGCAAGCCATAGTTTCTGCTTCAAGTTCCTGCCCTTCCGTCAATGATGGCCTGCGTCTTTGATGAACAATCCAATAACTCAATTCCTTCTCAAGTTGCTTTTGGTTGGTATTTTACCAGATCAACACAAGGGGAATCAGAATAGTACCAAGCGTCAATGAGGGAGGAGAAATCCAATGAGCATTCACGTTGCCAAGCCCTCGAGAGTTCTTTCTTGGGGATACCTGTTAGTGGGCTAACTCTAGTTGAGCGTAAGCTGAACATCTCTTGCTTAGCAACAGAAAACAAAGAAAGACTTTCTTGAGGGGAGGGTAGGAATGGGGGTGGTTTGAGACAAGGTCTCACTATGTAGCCTTGGCTGGCCTGAAACTTGATAAGCAGACCAGGTGCCTCCCGGGTGCTGGGATCAAGTGCCTGGCTAAAGTTAATTCTTGAAAACTTAGCTTGAAGGAGGGAAAGAATAGTGGAGCTCAATAACAGAAGGCAGCAAGGGAAATGAATACAGGCACTGGTTTGCCTCTCTGGGGGAACTGGGTGGCATGTCAGGGGGCACAAGCAGCAGAGGCCAGCTGTACTGACCTGTCCCTACTGGGGGCTGCACTCAAGAACTTCCACTGAAAGAAGGCGAACAACAGTAAATGGAGAGCGAGAAAGCAGGGCAGAGAACGGCAGGTGGAGGGTACTCACCTGCCGCAGCCAGTTGTTGTGGCCCAGCTTGAGGTCGAGAGGGGTGGTCCTCTTCCCCCGACGGCTCAGGAACTGTTTCCATCTCCACACATACTTCTCAGTCAAGTAGAGACGGTGGAGCTCTGACTTGCTGGGGGACTTCCCATTGCCATCTACCCCTGCAAGGCAAAGACAGGGGTAAGCAGGAAAGCACAGCAAAAACAGGGGCTGCTGAATGGCTGGAGGGAAGAGACCCACCTCGGGTGGGCAGACACTTCTTCCAGGCTTCGTAAGATGCCTTGGGATCTCTCTTGAGCCACAGCTGGGCCTGGGCATGGATCTCGTTGCAGTATGGCTTCACCGTGGTGAGGGCCTCAACAGGGACATCCTGAATGAGAGAGCAGAACAAGGTGAGATGTAACCTGCACACCTAGGCCCCAGCGTGGAATGGCACCGACACTCCAGAAACTTCATGAAAAACAACATGCAGCTCTGCTGCCCCAGATCTTGCTAATACTATCTGCACCCACGTGAGGTCTGCACCCACGTGAGGTCTGCACCCACGTGAGGTCTGCACCCACGTGAGGTCTGCACCCACGTGAGGAGGGCCATCTCCATGCTGACGCTGAGGCCACAGACTTTGGAGTGCTGGCTTCGTACAGCTGCACACATGTGACTGCGGTTAAGAGTTTTACTCTCCACTTAATGAAGACTTACTGAGCAGCTATTGAATGCTGGATACCACACTAGATCCTAAGTATTAGACACAAATTAAGTCAAACCATTCTTAGACTCAAAGAATTCATTACATCATTTATTTTTTCTAAGTTTCGAGGTGGTCACTACTTTACATCTCAGAGATGAGCAAACTGAAGAATACAACTAGCCTGCTCAGTCTTGATGTCAGTAAACAGCAGAGCTGGGATTTGACCTCAAGTCTATTTTAGGGTCATGGATTTCCACCCATATTCATAAAGCATATACAAAGGTGCAGATGTAGTAAAGGGAGTCACAGGCCATCTGTCTCAGTATTTCAAAGGCCTCGCTCTGCTCTAGCTTTTATACTGTATAGTTTGTATTACACTATACTCCTCAAAAATCCCAACCCACCTCTGCTGAACTAAAGCAAAGACAGCCTGGTGATCACATCAGTCAGAGAAGTGACCTTGAGGAAGCAGGGTACAGTGCTCAGTGCTCAGAGGCTGTGTAACTCTTCAAGCTCCATCACCTTCCCCCACCCCGCTCATGCCCAATGGCACATCACCTTGTTTTTCTTGCTGGTTGGGGCAGGTGGCTTAATCAGCTTCTGTAAGATCCGCAGGCACATAAGGGTGATGTTCTCAACAACCACTGGTGTTTTGATGTTCACGGCCATAAGGAAAAGACTGAGTGCTGGTGATGAGAAGAAGCCACAATCAGTACACATGGGTTACCTGCCCCAACAAGGCTGCCCGAGTCATCTTCCCCCTACCTCTTGCCTGGGTACCAGGACTGCACCTTTCTGTTTTCTGAAAAGCACCCACCCAGATGGTCCCCAAGCTCACCACAGCGTAAGCGGAGCTCCCAGCAGTTGTCCTCCTTGGAGATGGAATCCGTCAGCAGCAACATCTCATACTGAAGACTGCTTGCCTGGAAGGACAACAGGATGAGGGGAGTCAGGATCTAAACTCTAATTACAGGTCTCCTATTAAAATCTCTAGCCAGGGGAGGCCTACTAGGACAAGGAGACATCGGAGACCCCATGCTACAGGCTCTAGCTGACAATAAACTCTCTACACACAGTCTGGTCCCTCCCACTTTGGTCTCCAACACTGGCCTGGAGAAGCGGTCAGCGACAAAGAAGGACTGCAAGGAAGAGGTCAGAAAGGACAGCTGCTCTACTTACCAGGTCAGGATTGGCCCAGTGGCCTTTCAGGGCTGTGGAGACTTTGCTAATGATCAGGTCGTTCATTTGCTGGGTGGCCTCTGGGTTGTCTCTGGGGAAGCAAAGAGTCTTGTTTGTCACAGTGAGCATGCACGCCATGGCCATCTTCACAGCAGAGCCCAGAAAAAAATGGATGCATGGATGGCAAGGGCTATCTGGCCCCGACTTTTCTACCTTCTTCCCAGGAGCAAGACTACATCTTTGAACTACTGGGCCTATGGTGGGAGGGGATGAGTACAGCCCCTTTTCCTAAGGGCAGCGACAGAAGGAAGCACGCGTTAGCAAGGAGGGTCATGCTGTAGGTGGTGTCCATCTCCAAAACCTGAGTCCACGCTCAGTGTGGACTCCGTATCACTTCCTACACAGCACCCCATTTCCCTTCTATGTTAGTCCTTAATAACATCTCTACTATTATTATCAACAAAATACACTACACAGGAACCCAAATGCTCAAATAGCACAGCTGTTTCCAGCGCTAATACTCCTTTCTCTCTACACCACCTGTATCCTTGTGCTCTCCAGCTCTGCAGGCCTCTGCCACTCTCGGCATCCTGGAATAGGCCTATCCCAGCCGGGAACGGAATTCCAGGCCGAGCCTTCTCTCCAGCCACCACTTACTGAATTTTCACCCCTGACATCACCATCTTTAAGGTATTTGCTATTACTGATATTTCTCAGATGAGTCTTTTGTCCAAGGCAGTGCACAGTGCCAGATCTTAAACCCAGTCCTTTCTGACTAGAGTCTAAGTACTCATCCCTAAACCCCCTCTGGCTTCTTTTTCTTGATTTTTTTTTTTCTGCAAATTTTTTGAGTTCAAGTGTTACTTTATTCTCTTATCCTCTCCCACCAAGGAAGTTCCCTCAGGACACACCACCACCTGAACCAACATGCCACTCACAGGACACACCACCTGAACCAACAAAGCACCACCAAGCAGCACACTCAAAGAGCTGACTGTGGTGCTTCCCCCATCCACTCACCTCCCATCTTCCCTCACTTCCTCTGGGATAAACTAGGCACCGCTTGGCTCAACTTTGCACTCCTAGTGCTAGCATTGCTGTTGCCACCACCCCTGGGTCAAGGAGCAAGTTCTGACCTAGTCAGGAGGCACATGAGCTGGCGGACCTCTTCACGAATGGCTGAAGCTCCTCTGCGGAGGTTGTAATCAAAGAGCTCTCGGATGAGGCCCTGGGAGACGAGGATGTGCCTCAGAGCTGGATTGGTGGCCAGGGCCCTCAGTAGTGTGATGCAGTGCTCTGTGACAGCTGAGGCACAGCCATAGCACTTGGTGGACGAGGTGTGGCCACAGCCTAAGACAGACAAAGCACGGTACTGGCTGGCAGTGAACGTGGGCTGCACGGATGTTCGGGATGACTTTGTGGCTGCTTCCCTTTGCTGCAGATCATATTCTAAGAGCTCTTTGCGTGAAGCAAAAACTTTCTAAGAATGGAAAGATAAGAAAAAAAATTGACAAATAAATGAGAAAGAGGAAAATTGGTTTGCTATGAATTTACGTGTATGATATAACTTATTCTTCTCAATAATCCTACCACTTATTTATTTTATCCTCATTCAACAGAGAATGACTGGCTTGACCAAGGTCAAGGGCAGAACTGAAAATCAGACTGATCACGGGCTTGAACTCTTCACTACTACAAACACTGTCTTTTAAAGGGTTAGAAAGCCAGATCATTTGGCAAAGGTCACCAGCAACTTAGAGAGACAGGACAACTGGCTACTCTTCTGGGACGAGGATCCACTGCTGATGGATAGCATCCTACCCACGGAAACCATGTGGAAACATTAAAGGAAAACATGGCCCACCTGCAGCTGGAGTGCCCTGACCCTCCAGCCTGAGAACACAGCAGCCAAGAACAGGGAGTAGAATCTCAGCACTCACTTTTAGAAACCAGGAACCCCCTCTACTAAACAAAGATGTGTTGTCTACTAATGTCCCACCACCGTGCCTGATGATTCTGACCGCAAATAGCTCTGACAAGTGGGCCTCACCCCCAGAGAGGGAGGAACCATTGGTGCAGCTGCTGAGCCAGCATCGACTGCTAGGCAAAGACAACACTTAAGAATGGGAGCCTGGCTAGGGGAACAGTTGTTCTGAAAGCATAAAGCCCTCTGCAAGCTACTCCCATACCCTACCTGGATGATTTTGGAGAGCTCATCAAATGAGTTCTTGCAGTCTCCACAATACTCCTGAGCCAGCTGCAGAATGTAGCGATTCACACTGGCTGAAGTGGAGCTGATGCCCCCTGCCGTTCCGGAGTCTTCCTACAATCCCAAGAGATCACGTGTGAGACTTCTGCCCTAGGGATGACCTCACCAAGGGCAGCCTTCCACTCCAGACCCAAATACCCTCTGGTCTGGGACCACCTGTGGCTTTTCTGGAGCTGCTTCATTCACTTTGCAGAGTAGGTTCTCCAGCTGTGGCCGATGTCCCATGAGCTGATGGTAAACCCGGTCAGCTTTGTCCAGAAGTGTGTTAATGTTGGAAACAGCCTAGAGCAAAGAGACAGGTACTTGAGGGGGACTTTTCAGCTTCATTTTCCCTTAGTGGCCCTAAGTACTAGTCACCTACTGAAACATGTCCTCTACACAGACCAGGTACATGGCTCCACACAATCTGTCCTTCACGACAACCCTACAAGGTGGCATGCTAGTCTTTATGGCAAGCAGTGTGCAATGTAAATGGACTAGATTCAAAGAATTTCTTGCTGAAAAGTAACTCACAGCAGGTCATAGACACAAACAGCACAAGTGCTGTGAGAGCTGTTGTCCCGACTCCAACGGCAAATGCCCCACTGTCTCCCTGAACAGGCACCCCCTCTCTCCAGTGCCCTTTACTTCCAGACCCAGATGAGGCTGACATTTGTCACCTGGCTCCTATCCCCAAAGCTCAGAGCCAAGCCATGACCTGGGGCTAAGACAGATGCGGCCTTACCTTCTTTCGATCTTCTTCGTTCTCGATGGGATCCACAGCGCAGCAAGGCTTGGCGTAAAGCATGAAGTCAAAGCGGGCGTATTTACAGAAGCCACAGGCATTGCAGAGGAAGGGATCCTTCTCATCATAGTTGATGGACCTGAAGAACCACAGTGCTCAGGTCAATGGGAGCAGAGGTTTGGGAGAAAAGGTGAGTAAAAGGAGAGATGACAGCACATGCTTGCCCTGGATGTGCAGGACAAGTTACCTGCACTTGTGACACTGGTATACATTCTCGCCACAGTTGCCACAGACGCCTGGGTTGGCGGGAACGGAGGCACTGCAGCGAGGACACTGAAGGGTCTCTGTGGAGGCCTGGTAGTTCTCATAGAAGTCTGCAAACTCGATCATCAGGTTAGAGGCCACAATAGGCAGCGGCAGGTCAATCTTGACTTCTGTCTGTCCAGGAGTCAGCTGAACTTTCTTGGCTTTGTGCCAGCGAGCTGGCCTAGGAGAGACGACAAAAGCTCAGTGACAAAAGACTGACAGTGTGAGAAAGGCCAGCCTGCATATTCCTCTAAGGAAATTAAGTGACTATTCAAAGAAAAAACTTTTCCTTTATGGTTTCCTCTGAAAAAAGTATAAGATGGATCATTCTCCAAGGTAGTCAGGTAAGTGTAATCCTCATGCCACCATCAAGGGACTTCTCTTTGCAACAGACAGAGACCAATGCAGAAAACCGTAATGGATCAAAATGCAGAGTTGTGGAGCCCAGTCCCAACTGATACATCTACAATACAAGCCCTGCACCTAAGGCTCAGGGGTCATTTCAGAAGGATCCTAAGTGCCAGAGGACCAGGAAGTTTGCTGGGAGACTGTTATCTCTTAGACACATCAGAGAAGCTACACTTCTCTACCATGGCTACCTACACACTACCTGAACAGACAACAATGACTGATATGCTAATGTGGACGGGAGAAAGCTCACAAGGCCTTAACTGTAGCAGAACTACAGGCAACTAAAGAATGCTAAGAGCAGGAGAAACAGTCTTCCTCAGGGAAGAGCACACCAATTGGCTATCCAGTATCAAGGGGCAGCCCTGAAACTGGTAATGACCAGTGGCTATGCTTACTCTCTAGGGGAGAGCCTACGCTAACAGGCAACAGCCCTTTCAAGGTCAAGGACTTCTCCAAAGAGCAGATTTAGGCAACGCCCTGAGTCACTGGTTACTGTTAGCTGCCTTCTCCTTTTGTGTGCACAGCAGCGCTTGAGCTTTAACAGACCAGTCACATCTACCTCTGCTCAGTAATACCCAAGACTCCCTGGGGAGCCAAAACATGCAGCACATAGACCTATGGCATGCCTACTCCAGAAGCTGGCTTGTGGGGGGAGGGGGCAACACATTGAAATGGAAGAACATGCAGTGGAAAAGACTCGGAGGAATGCTTCCTGTTCTATGAGCAGATGCAGGGCTGTTTTGTCTAATGCACAAAGTTTTCCACAAGGCAAGAGAACCTGGAGTCCCTTTTCAATGAGCCCCCACCCTAGGCAGGCTGTGAGGAACTGTCATGGTCCCCTAGGGAGCCACTCAATGTCAACAGCCTCAGAAGCCATCACTTCACTACAGTCCCTCTGCCAGCGCTACTGTGGCTGAGAGGATGCAGATCCACTGCACATATCTGCTCTGCACCCGCAGGACACAGCTGCACCTGGTGATGCCTGCAAAGCCCTTACTTGTTTTTCAGCTCCACAATGGCCTGCACAGTTCGGTTGTTGTAGTACAGGTTGATAGTCCGCACCATCTTGGTCCGCTTCAGGTCCCCAATTTTCACTGTCACCTTACTGATGGTGTGACTGCCAATGAGCTTTACAACTTGCTGGGTCGTGGTGTACCGTGTGTCCACTTTAATGGAAGATAGCTTGATGTACTAAATACAAGAGCACACAAAACAACACAATGAGCACTAGACCATTGATCTTCATCAAAGCTGATCAACACAGCCCCCTTTCCAACCACAGATGAAGTTTCTACTCAAGGTAGCAACTGTGGTGGGCAAGAATCCACAGTGCCAGGCAGCAACCTGAGAGGAACCCCTAAGTAACAGTAACCAGTCTTTGGAAATAAGAACCACAGAGCCAGAAAACCTCTAGACTGTCCTGCTCAAAGTATTACTTACACAGAATGGCACCTCGGGGTTATTACACACCAGGCAGGGGTCACTCTCCAGGTAATAGCCATCAAACTCCACTAAGCCAGACAAGGTGCTAGGGAAGAAAGCAGTCTCAGCATCAGCAGAGTCCTCCAGGACCATGCCAAAGCCATCCCCACTCCCCACTCCCCCTGTGAGGGGAAGGAAAGGGATTACAGCTCAGAGGTCTTAGTAGGCACAGGAAGAAAGGTCAACTAATCCACCTGGGGTGTTTCCTAACTTTTAAGCTGATGTCTGAATCCAGAAAGGAATTAAAATCTCAGAGTCATAATTAAATTTACTATTTATAGAAAAAAAATCCTAAATTATGTTAAAAATGTTTGTGTTATATAAATAATACTTAATAAAGTTGTTTTCTAAAACTTAAGGAGCCAGGAAGATGGCTCAGTATACACAGTACTTGACATGTAAGCATGAGGACTGGAGTTCAGATCCCAGACCCCACATCAATACCAGCCAGCTGTGTATGGTAGCTTGTCTACAATTCCAGCACTTGGGGAACAGGGACAGGGGATCTAAAGCAAGCTGGCCAGAGTATCCACAACAGCAAGCTCTTGGCTCAAATGAGGGACCTTGCCTTAAATAAGATGGAAAGCAACTTAGAGCACCAGGACTCTACACGCTGTACACGTGTGTGCCCACAGACAAGAACACAGACACATACCATATACATGTATACGTTTAAAATGTCATTACAAAGCCAACATAATAAAGAAACATAAACTTAATGCTCTCTTCTTTTAAGTTTAAGTTTAAGTTCTTTTAAGTTTCTGTGAGGCTGACAAGATAGGTTAGAGGGGAAAGGGGCTTGTTGAGCAAGCCTGACAATCTGAGTTCAATCCCCAGAACCCACATAAATGTAAGAGGAGGGGATAAAACTGACTCCACAAGGCTGACCTCTGACTTCCACATGTGTCATGGCATGCAAGCCCTAAGATATCACAGGCACACATGTGCAGGGATACTTCTTTTTTCTTTTAATAAAAAAGGTAGACATTTCTGTAAACTTGTTTTATATGGTTAGGTTAAGTTCTGTACTGCTCACAAAAGTGAATTTGGTATTAATATCTATGTGCCTTCTAGAGTCCAAAGATCTGGGCTCCACAGGAGATGAAGGTCAACTACCTGGGGGGACCACACCTAAAGGGCACTCAGGTCATGCACAAGCAATTTCAATGTGCAAACAACTACTTCAAACTGTGACTGCTCTTCAAATGGCAGGGAGAAAGAGGGCTCACTTGTATATGTTGGAGTTGGGATGGTTGGTGAGAATGTGGTTTTGAGTCCTCAGAATCTCCACGGCCTTCTGTGAATACTCCTTCAACTGAGAACAGAATTCAGGAAAGAAACACGCTGGTTAAAAACCCGAGTCCTGAGCTTGCAAGATGTCTCTGGGGTAGAACTGTTGCTACCAAACCTAGTGATCTGAGTTTGATCCTCAGGACCCACATGATAGGATAGCAAGTGACCTCTGACCTCCCTGTGTACATCAAGACATGCAGCGTCCCCAATACCCAAACATCAATCAAACAATAAACTCATTAAAGGCATTTTAAAATCTAAATCCTATTGGAAAAAGACTTGCTCTTGTATTTCTGGCTATGGTCCTAACTCATAACCCGTTAACAGATTCTACCTTCCTCACTAGGCAGCCTTTGCCATCTAGAGAAAGACTATTAAGCTCTTATAGAAGTCGGCAAGTGGCTGTCTCATTGTAGTGGCATTCCTGGCTCCCAAGCAGGCCTCCCAGCTCAGTGAGTAGCACTTCCTTTCCAAGCTGAACCAGCTACCTTTCCCTCCCCCACGTGACCTACTTCTCCACCAGCTATCTATAGGACATTTAGACTAGAGAAAGGTAAACTGTATTCAACAGTAGCAAATATAACACTAGAAAGATTCAAAAAAGATTTCAGGTGTAGACACTCTTTCTAGAGAAAAATGACTCCAAGTGTGTGTGTGTGGAGGGGCTTCTCTCTTACCTTCTTCTCTGTCTGTGCAGTTTTCAGGGAGAAATAGCCCAGAAGATCCACAAACTGGGCAGCCTTTCGACCGTATGCTGGGAGTTCTGGCCAAATAGACCACATGAGATCTAGCAAGAGCTCCTGCTGAGCCTTGTTGGAGTTTCTGTGGTAGAGAGCAGCTCTGGTTAGCAGGGAGCCACGAGTGAGGCCTCTCACTTACCACCAAGGCCTCAAGACTGTGCTTGCACTGTCTCTTCCCACATACAGTCATGGGTCAGGCTGCCAGGGTCTTGTGGCCCCTGACAATCCTAGCAGATGTGGTACCACATCAATTTACTGGCTTCATCCAAGCTTATTCCAGAGCACAGGCTGAGCTTCTCTAGCCAACCATCATTTTTAGGAGCTCCCTAAAAATTTTAGGAGCTTGGGTTTGGAAACTGTCTCCCGCCAAGGACATTAGCTTATTAGCTATAAAGCATATAGCTCAACAAAAAGACCCCCAAGAGCTTGGTAAGGGCACAGACACTGACACAGTAACCACAATCATGCCCTGGCCCACCTGTAGATGTGCAGGGTCAGGCAGTGGGCCTGCCAGCGCACTGAGGAAGAGTTGGACTCCAACAAGAAGCAGCGCAGGAACTGGATCAGAGTCTCCTTGTCTGCAAATCTGTTCAGCTGGTTCACTAGAGCTGTGCACAACTGGTCCTCCTGGCTGCCCGAGCTCTCACCTGCAACACCAGGGCAGGACCAACTCACCCAGGGGCCCAGAGTCTTACGACCAGGTGGAAAAGTAGGAAATCTATCTTTTAGAAAAATGTCTGCTAAATAGTAGCAATTTGCCAAATGATTTCAAGTTATTTTGGGGACAAATGGTTTGGCCCCACCTGATACACAGCCCACCCCAGCCCCCATGCATAGGATACCAATGGCACTGAGCCAACAACTACAGCGGAGGAGTGTCCCAAAGAAGTCTGGTGTCTCAACAGGAAGAACTGCTCTGTATTCACACAGAGATGACAACTTAATTCACTGTTTCCTATCTCAGGCCTTTGAGGACCATGAAAAGTGAAGAAGCCAAGGGGAGGGCTGGCCAACAGAGCAGGTGCTCAGCGTGTGCAGGGGATTATACAGTCTTAGTGCTAACAGCGTTCAGTGCACCCTGTTCTTTCCTGTTTCTATCGCTTGGCACAGAGAGCCACAGTTAAGGTGTCCCTTTCACCATGACAGAACATGTAAGCAGGAGACACAGGGAGCATTTGGACAAGCCAGGGTAAAACCATTCAGAACCTGCAGTTAAACAGTGTACACTGAGGGGTTAGCATGTCACCCATCACAGGACCACACAGTGACTCTTACCTTCTTTTTCTTTTTCCTTTTCTTCTTTCTTGCTCTTTTTGGTAGAAGATTTGGACTGAGTTGTTGCTTGTCCAGAACTGGTCGCAGCAGGGGCTGATGAGGAAGCCCCACTGGAGGACCCTGTGGAGGCCGCCAGGGCTGCGAGCACTCTGCTGCCACACAGGGCACAGGAAAGCAGCTGCAGCAGCACGGGGGACACCCCCTCGTCCACCAGGAAACTCACTTGCAGGAGGAAGTAGAGGACAGCTGAGAGGAGAAAGATGGGAGTCAGCTCTGGAATGACTGAACTGCTTAGAACATGAGCAAGAGATGGGACTTGATTAGAACTGTAGATGGCAGAAGGCTTTTTCTCCTCCAATTCTCTCTGCCAGATGCTACCAGGAGCAGTGGAGTGATCAGAAAGGGATGGAGGGACTACAGAGGGGAGCCAGCCCCTACTGCCTTGACGAGTAAACAAGCTCTACACTTCTGTTTTCTGAGACTTTACTGCTATGGCCTGGAAACCAGTCACTCCTGCTCTGTGCTGCTGCAGCAGCCCAAGTTTACACAAGCAACCCCATCACTGAAGTTCTGGTTTGTGTTCTGTTAACAGGTCTATCTCCAGCCCAGCTCACAGCTTAATACAGAGCATTCTCCACAGATGGTCTCTGCAGGGATGAACAGTGGCAACCCAGGGAGGACGGCTTACAGTCATCTTTGATGCAGAACTTCTGCCAGTTGATGGTTCGCTGGGCGGCAATCTCTGCACAGGCCTTCAGATGCTCCATCTGAAACAAGAGCCAATCACAGGTGAGTATTGCCATCAGGCCATGAAATAACACCAGCTGCTGTGTGTGCTGGTCCTGGCTTGGGACCACAAAGTAACCCTGAGGCAGGTGTCCTCTGGATTGGCTGGTGGACCTGGAAGCAGGGCCCACACTCTCCTGCAGCTTATAGGCAATGTCCCTGTTCTGCTTCCATCTACCACCCCATCTTCTCCTGCACAACCCCAAGCCCAGTCTTCAGTTTCCTGGGAAGCTTCAGGTTCGTTACTAAGGCAAATGCAAGCCATAGCCTGAGAAGCTACAACTCACTTCCCTATTCCCTCTATCAAAGGGACACTGAATGAGGAAGCTAGGCTATCCTTAACACCAAAGATGAGATGCTCAAATGAAAAACATTCCATTCACTATCAAGTTCAGTCTCTCTTTAGGCAACAGAACATATTTATACTAAACCCATCTCTTCTTTAGTATTTAAGGGCAAAAGCAGAGGTGGAGGTGTACCAATCTTAGGTTGACCCTATTTGTGAACAAATGACACTGGGTAAGATACTCAATGCACCCACTTTACAGGTACAGAACCCCTGATGGTCTGGGTAGGAATTCCAGACCCTCAAGTCAACTACTCAATGTCAGTGACTTACCTGGCACTTGACTCAAGACACGGCATTTTCTGAAATATTTAAAAACCTTGCACTGACCCATGCTATGACCTCTTTGGCTGAGCCTTATCACATGCCCGCCCTTGGCCCTATCATCCCAACCCTCATACCAGGCTGATGAGCGTGTCATACTGCAAAGCAGAGCCAGAGCTGGCTGTGACCACACTGGCCCGGAGGAAGATGCCCTGCTCTTCCAGCAGCTTCTTGATCCCACGCACATGGGAGTCCAGGGTGTGCAGATCTCGGAGCTGTCGGTACTTCTCCTTTGATCCACAGATGAAGAGCAGAAGTTTTCGAACTTGGCGACGCACAAAAGGGGTCTGCTGGATCATTAAGTACTTGAGGGATAAACAACACAGTTAATGATTCAAGGACTGTAAGCACCACTGTGGCTACAATACCCTGTTTTGTTTGGAAAACAAACTGTTACTATAAACATAGGAGAATACAAACCAAGCCACAGTTATCCACAGGGAACTGGGTGGGGGTGCTGATCCCTTATGTAAGATGGTGTTGTATTTGCAGATAACCTCACACATCTTTCTTGCAATAATGATCTCTAGGTTACTTAAGGGCTCTCTAAGTGATTACACTATGCTATTCAGGGAATGCTGGCAAGAAAAGTCTGTAAATGCTCAGCACAGATGTCTTTTTTTGGTACATATTTAATTGGTTATATCTGTAGGTACAGGACACATGGATACCAATGGTCAAGTGAGTCAACTCCCAGCCATACTGGCCTCTGAGGAACTTAAGAATTCCTTAAAGGGACCAAGAGGAAGTAACACAGAAAGAAAAATTTTAACCTGGGGTGAGGGGCAATAGTCATGTTTCTCTTCTCAAACCCCAACTCTGCCTTTCAGGTAAGGAACTGGAGATGGGGCAGGGAGGCACAGCACGCACCTCCAAGCAACTCTCAGTGTCTTCCCAGAGTTGATCTTGGATTACTGTACTGATTCAACTAACATCTCAGCTTCAGATCACCTCACTATACTCTGCTGTGAGGCCTGGCTAGAATCAGGCAGCCTCAACTGCCTCTTGGTGCTTCTTAGTGCCTGCTTAATGCCTGCAATTGGGGAGCCTTAGGGAAGCTGAAGGCAGGAGGTGTGGGCTGGCTCAGCCCCTTGTATGTCCAAGACTCAGCAGCAGCCATTCACAGAAGAGCTAGAGCGCTCATAGCAGCTCTCCTCCCTGCCTGGTCTACAGTGCATCTCCTGAGATCTCCAGGGCACCAGGAGCAGCTCACCCTCCCACAGAGCTATGAGCAAGATGCTGGCTTCCTGTTCCTGCTAGGGATGCTTCTGGGTGTGGTTTCTCTGTGAACTATTTCACCAGTCACCAGTCTGTCACTATATCCCTGGGGGATGGAAAGTAGGGTATTCTGTCTTCCTGACTGAACTCAAAGACTGAAGTGGCAGCCAACCCTAGAGGGACATTACATGAACACAAGAGCAAACAGGTGCTCTGATCCATGTACTCCAGCATCACTTCACAACACATTCCTGAGGGGCAAGGGCGCGGCCTAAGTGAATGGGAGGGCTCTGTGCAGGACACAGAGTGAAAATTAGAAGAAAGGGGAAAGTGGAATTTATCACTGTAGGAACAGGACACTGTTCAAGGCTTCACTCACCTCAGAGAGAAAGTAGAACCAGGAGTGATCAAAGACAGGAGGAGGAATTCGAGAGCTGGTGTCTGCAATCTTTTTGATTTGGTAGGGAAGCCGCAGGACCATTTCTGTGAGCAGCTGGGTGTAGGCTTCAAACACGTCAGCAGCATGACCCTTATAAGAACATCTCTGTAAGAACCTGGGCTCACCAGTCTTCCATGCTCACAACCAGGAAGAAAGCTGGTTAACCACTAAGCATTAAGATGCCTTTCAAAGCTGGAGCCTTAGTGCATACAGAATGACTGAGGAGACAGAGCATATGGTTCTTGAAAGCTCTGGGATTTGTACAACAAGATGGCTCAGTAAGTAAAGGTTCCTGCCAGAGTCTGACGATCTGAGTTTGATCCCTTGGATCAACACAATAGAAGGAAAACTGACTTTCAAAAGTTGTATACACATATACACACACGGGGGGGGGGGGGGTACAGGTGTATACCCATATATACATTTTTTTCAACTGCAATAAATTTTTTCATTTAGGATTTATTTTATTTTGTGTTTGAATGTTTTGCCTGCATCCATATATGTGCAAAACATGTATGCCTGTTGGATCCCCTGGAATAGGATTACAGATGGTGGTAAGCCACTATGTGGATGGCAGGAATCAAACCCAGGTCCTCTGTAAGAACAGCAAATGTCTTAACCAGTGGGCCATCTCTCCAGTCCCCAATTAAAAACAAAAGCAAAAACAACTTATTTTTTAAAATTGTGTGTCTGTGTAAATGTCACATATATTTAGTTGCCTACAGATGCCAGAAGAGGGTACCAGATCCCTGGGAACTGAGGGTTACAGGCGACTGTAAACAGCCTCAATGCTGGGAATGAGAACAAAATTCATGTCCTGCAAGAGCAGCAAGTGCTCTTCACTGCTGGGCCATCTCTTCAGTCCCCAATAAGTACTCCCCCAAAAGATATTATAGACCTGGAGAGACAGCTACTCAGTGATTAACAGAGGTCCATGTTCAATTTCCAGTACCTACAAGGCAGCTTATAAATATCTGTAACTCTAGTCCTAGGTAATTTAACACCCTCTTCTGTCCCTATGGGCACCAGGCATGAACATGGTACACTACATGCAGACAAAAATCTATACACATAAAATAAATTTAATAAGTAAAAGTTATACAAATCTATCAGTTATTTAAAAAGACAGAAAAACAGAAGCACATGGCCATACTGACATTTTTTTGCCTAACATATCCCTGCTTATTCAAAACAAGCACTGGTCTACTCTCCTGAGTCTACTAACTGGACTCAAAGAGAGTAAAGTGTAACAATCGTTACTACTGATAACGATAACATTCTGGTGGATGCCAGGCACTAAGTCCTTTATAAATATTAAGCTGAGCTGGGCAGTGGTGGTACACGTCTTTATTCCTAGCACTTGGGGAGGCAGAGGCAGGCAGATCTCTGTGAGTTCAAGGCTGGCTTGGTCTACAGAGCTAGTTCCAGGACAGTCAGGGCTACACAAAGAAATGCTGTCTCAAAATAGTCAAAATAAATATAAATAAGTAAATATTGAGCTGGCAGTGCTCATGACCCTAGGAGGAGTAAGATTTGTATCCTTATTCTCCAGGTGCAGTAGCTGAGGCTTACTGAGGCGGGGTTGAATTTCTCCATTCTTCCTGGCTGGTAGGTAAGAGTCCATGAGATTATCTTTATCCTGTGCTCATCTAACTGGAGGCCCATCATAACTAGAATATTCATGAGCCTCTCATGAAGTATGTAGAGTATGTGACATACAAATGGGAACATGACCCATTGCTGCTGCTTGGGTCATGTTACACCCTCACGTTTTCCCAAGGAGCTTCATAGGAAATGAAATGACTCGTTTTACTTGCTTCCTCGGGCTTACAAAAAGAGGGAGGAATCAGAATCCCCCCCAGAAGTGGTTGGGAGGACTGCCCATCGGTTAAGTCATTTCGAGATTAGAACCCACCTTCCTGTGTGGCTTCCAATGTAGTCTTCCTAGCTTAGGGAGGGCAGAACACACAGCTCTGAGGAGAGGCCTTACCTTCACATACTGGCGGAGAAAGAATGGACTCATATCTGGTGGGGATGACGTTGTGTGTGGTTTCAACAACTGGCTGGTGGCCACGGGCTCCTCATCATTCTGCTGGCTCTTCCAGTATTCCAGCAGAGACTTGAGCACATGGAGACAATAGTCCACAGCCCCCGAGCTCAGCAGGGCTGCTGCCGTAGCACTGGAGATGAGGGAAGATGACTGAAAGGAAAAAAACACAGAGCAGGCAAGGGTGTGGTGTAAAAACTGAATCAGCATCAGCCAGGCAATGCACTCAGCACACAGCAGTCTTAGGATCAGTCCTTACAGACACGCATTCACCAGTCTGTTGCATAACAAGTTTCTCGACTGCTTTAATCACTCTCCCAGCTCTTTCAACAACTATATCTAAGAGAAAATAAATGCTAATTCTCAACCTGGCCTCACAACACCTCTGTGCCAGGGAGGCGAAACCATGATCACCTTTCTCTCCAGAGCTAGACTTTCCCTTTCTCCTGAAGCAAAGCAAACAGCAGCTATTTTGAAGGAGAGACAAAAGTTCCACTCTAGGTCCTTCTTGGCAACCTCTCCCTCCCAGCAGGGTGCTTCCAGAAAGCCAGGCTCAGATGGAGATGGGGTGAGTGAGCGCATGCATAAGCAGCAGGAAGGAGCAAAGCTACTGTACATAAGACCATTAGAAGAGCCTTAAAATCCCAGCAAACCACACAGCCATAAGCTCATTAAGATTGGATGCAGTTCAGCCTCGATTTCCACCGTCTCTGCTTTGTGCTAATCTCCTTTGAGCACACACACTTGGCTTTCTCTCTGCTCTATTACCATACCTTATAGCAACAGACACTGAGGAATCCTCTTAGCTACTCTGTGCTGTGCAGAACAGGCCCTTGCTTTTCAATAGTGGAAGCCCTTTAACCCCTCCACTGGAGGGATTGTTGGTAAAGACCTGGGCTTGGAAGAGACTGTGAAAAGGGGAGAAGTTCTGCTCCTGAAGAGGGACAGACTCATACTTTCTTCCTTAAGTGACAATGGTTAGCAGAGGACTGTCACCTCTGCCTGCAGCCCTGCACTAACCACTCCATCCTCTTACCTTGCCTCCAACCTGTAAGCGCAAAGCACAAATACCTCACAGATGGAAGACTTGGAACCAGACTTGGTGCGGGACATGAAGACACTCAGGAGTCTCATTACAACCAAATGGACTTCGTTCAAGGCACTGCGCTCGTTCTTCTTGGAGACATCCTGCAGCAGAAACAGAAGTTCAGATGCATATGCCTCCTCTAAGCTCCTACAAGATCCCCCACGCCTGGGGCAATAGAGGCCGCTGCACTCAGAGGCCATGGGAAGATCTAAACAACAACCTTCATGCTTTTACTTTTACTTTGCTAAGGGAGGTACTGCACTCACTATTTTGAGTCCCCTGAACTAGAGGCTACAGTAGGCATTTACCCCTTGTGATGGTTACTCTAAATGCCAACTTGATATAATCTAGAGTAACCTGGGAAGAGTTTTAATGAGAGATTTATGGATCAAGCTGTCATGTGCAAATGTCTGTGAGGGACTGCCCTGATTAATTAATGTAGAAAAACATAGGCTGAAAGCAGGTATCAGACACCATTCCTAGAATCTGTGCTCAGGACTATATAGAATAGAAAAAGCAGTTGGGCACTGAGAGAGTATTTTTTTAATCCCAGCAGGGAGGCAACAGAGGCCCACCTGGCCTAAGAGGTCAAGGCAGTCAAGGCTATGAAGAGAAACCATGCCTGGGGTGTGTGTGTGTCTATCTGTCTGACCACCTCCCTATCTATCCATCTATCTCTCTATCTATCCATCCCTCCCTCTATCTCTATCTATCCATTCCTCCATCTACCTATCCCTCCATCCATCCATCCATCCCTCTATCTCTCCCTCCCTCTTTCCATCCATCCCTCTACCATTCATCCTTCCCTCCCTCTTTCCATCTATCTATAGACACACAGAAAGCTAACTGAGCACTACCATGTGTCCATTCCCATCTTTCCTGTAATGATGACTATAACCTGATCAGTAAGCTGAATAAATCCTCCCTCCTTTAATGCTGCTTCTGTCACAGCAGCAGAAATCAAACTAGAATCCAGAGGAAGTTCCCCTAGGAAAGGAAGAACCTAAAAAAGACTCCTGGCTAATCCCTGCTCTTCATACCTTTCAAGTTTTACCTTTTTGTCCATGCCAAGCTCAGCAATGAGCTGGGAGAGCAGGTTGTCCAGGGCCCCCTTGTCTTTCTCATCTTCTCCATCCAGATCTGTTGTGAGCATCAGAATGACCTAGCAAGCAGAGAGTGAACACAGAGAGTCAATTTCCCAAGGCAGAATGGTAGAGCATGTGTGTCATGAAGCAATCTTGACCTTGCTGACTTCTCTGACCAGCCTGAGATGCAGGGGATAATTCTAGATTCTAAGGTCTGCCCAAGTTTAAGTGCTCAGAGTTGTAAAAATCAAATTTTAACCTGTGCCATTTGGGGCATCGTTGAAAAGACTTTATAACTTTATAAAACTATCGAGTAACACGCCAATCAAAGAGGTTTGAAAGAGGATACTGTGTTCATCTGAGAATTAGAGAACAGTGTACTCTAGTACTGAGGATAGAGAGAAACACAGACTGTGTGTCAGGAAAAGCCTTGTGCTCTAGTTCTGTCAGTTACCTAGCTGGACGACCTTGGACATCCCCTAACCACAGCTATAACCTGAAGGGCTGCAACTTGCAGCTCAGGCTGCATTCCATCCTTTTTGTAACTTTAACACCAGCCTTCTGAGGCCTCTGAAAAAGTGCACTGTCCCAGGGTAGCCTAACAGTAACACAGCTGATCCAGGAGAATTGAGAAATACCTGCATGTATGGGATGGCTCGGACACCCCCAACATTTCGTAACTGGGGTAGTGTCTGCAGTAATCTCTCCAACAGCATCAGACGAACCATGTGCAGTCTGAAAAGCCGAGGAAACAGGGAACATGAAATGGCATATAAACAAGATCCAGCAGAATACAGCTCCTGCCTCTGCCACTGGAGCCAATGAGGAGCTGGATACTTAGAAATAAGCCTAGCATGGTAAGCAACTAAGGCTGGGCACAGTGACATATCCCTGTAATCTATCCCGGGACATAGGAGACTAAAGCAGAAGAATCTGAGTGGGAGACCAGCCTGGGCTCTGAGGGAGCTACAGGCCACCACTTGTGGGTACTTAGAGAGGTCCTCTCGTCCAAGAGTAAAACAATAATAATAATAGAAATTATGATTACTATCAAAATAATAATAGAAGTTATTATTATTCAAAGTATTATGAACAACTTTATGCCCAACAGCTTTAACATAATAAACAGATTCTACATAAGACACAAAATGCCTAGACTGTTTTTCTAAAAATCTGTGAGAGACATAAGAAAACTGAAACCAGCCCAAACTCATTTTATGAGGCCAAAAGATCGTGACACAGACATTTCAAAGAAAAATTCCAGACCTTAACAAACATTAGCAAATCAAGCCCAGAGATAGGAAGGGTTAACTTATGACCAGGCATCCCCACAGCTTTGCTTAGTACAGCAAGACTACTACAACTCATACTCTGAAACTGCAGTGTGGGTTTTGACTTAACACCGAAAAAGAAATACAGTACTACAAAAAAACACACTCAGCTGGGTGCCTTCCACAAGCCCTCAAAAGCTGCTCCAGCCAGACATTAGCCAAAGCAGCACAGTCCAACTCCCAAAGCATTCTGGGAGGCACAGCACCCTCAAGTCAGCAGTGGCTGGGAGGAAACCAGCAGCTTTCATTTCCTTTAATACTTGGGAGTATTAGCACCCACCACTCCATCTCCCAGTTCTGAATGGTCAAGCAGGCCTGGTGTCAGTGACAGGCTGGTCCTGACCTGTTGCTAGTGTGCACATCTCCTTCAGCTTCCCCTTCACCTTCTCCCTCAGAGCCATCTCCCTCCTGGTGCCCAGTGGTGGTGCTGATGGCGCCTGTGCTTGAGCTGACGCTCCCTGGTCCAGCTGGGTGCCCCTCAGCTGTGGCATCACCATATGCACTGCTCCGGCCAGACACTGGAAGGAAATGATATTAGAAGCACATCAGTTTCCAAGGTCGGCCGTAATGGGAAAATGTTAGCTCTCGACCGTTTCCAGCTTCATGAAGGATGGCAGAACCCTGGTGTGGTCCTAGTCCCACCTGAAACCTTTCAGATTTTACCTGTGCAACTTGCAAAAATGCCCTTGGCCTCAGCTCAGAAACTGCTAGCGTGTACAAACCTCACAGTAGGTGTACTGTAGGAGAATGGCTTGTTTAATAATGAGGCTTCCATATTAGCCACAGAATTTGAGCTTTAGCCACAGAACACTTGACATTCCATGGCTGAGGTCAAATGAACTCCACCAGACTCTGTGAGTCCCCACAATTCTGCAGAAAGCAATCACAGGACCTTCCTACCTTGTTTGCCACCCCCACTCCCCAAGCCCAAAGAGATCAAGACACCCGGGCACATTACCACTGTGCTCGCCAGCCACAGAGTCCACTGCACTTCCCCCGCTCTCTGAGCCCACACTCCCGCCATGGTCAGCGGGCGAGGTCCGCAGGGTGGAGCCATCAGTCGCTGCGGTGCTGCCCTCATCATCTGAGGCTGGAGCTGAGAGAGTAACGAGAGCTGTTACAGGTACAGACCCCTCCTTGGGGCGAAAGCATCACAGCATACTGCAGAGGACACAAGGCAGTTTGAGTGTCCTGAGGTTACAGAAAAAAGGGCAAGATCTGCTTTGCCAATTGATCAACAAAAGGAACAGACACTCTACAGGGTGCACTGCCAACAGCTCTCAGAAAGAAGTGAAAGCCCAGTATACTGGGCATTTCCTTCACTGTTATAGCATGTGCAGATTCTGTAAGATTCTGTGACATGGACAATGAGTTTTCTAGCTGAATGCTTCATGGTCACCATTGTCGAGGTGTCCCTGACACCTACTGAGAGATCCAAACTAGACATTGCCATTCAGAGCACAGAATTCAACGAGGCGTGCTCAGCAATCCAACTGCTGTTATGAAATCACAAGTCATGAGCTCAAGTCAACTGTTTGATTTTTGTCTTTTGTTTTTGTTTTTTTAATTAAATGGCCCAGAGGAGAGCTCATTAGAAAATTTCACACCTCTTCATCCTCCTCCTCAGATGCTAATAATGAAGCAAGGAAATTCCCCAGAGACAGCCACAGCATCCAGGATCAGGGCTGAGCTGAGACAGGAGGAAAATGCTGGATGAGATACACAGGGGAGGAAAGCCAAGACAGCCAGAGAGCATGATAGACATGACCAACACAACACCATGACCACAACCACGACCCTTAAAGCCTGAAGTGAGAGCAACTGAAGGGACCTCAGAGAAGCAAAAAGCCATGACAGCAGGCAGGGACAGCCACTCTGTTTTTTGTTTTGGTTTGCTTTTTGTTTCAGATCTAAGCAGGCTAACCTTCCCAAAAGAAAACAAGCAAATGCAGGGATGCAGCAGTCTGAACAAGAATCCATCCCTTCATGTCTGGGTTGATTTTCAAAGGATCTCTCCCATGTGCTGCTGCCACCCACAGTTTGGTCCAACTCTTTATCTGGAATTTTATCAGGCTAGGAAAGAGACTCAAAACAAAGACAACATAAGTGAAGGTTTCCTAGAGACCGAATGGACCAAAAAAACTCTCTCCCAAGCTCACATGTCACTGCTGACTGCTTATGGTTTTAATTGATTTGCAAATGAAGGCTTAGAGCTAAAAGTGTAGCTTTATTTCTCATCTCTTTCCATACTGTCTAACATGTTAGAACTCCAGCACAACACTGTAAAGCCAATATGATGTTCCCTGGATCTCTCAGTATCAGCCAAAGCCAGGCAGCATGCAAAGTGTGAGGAAGTGGGGTCACAAGCACTGATGCCAAGTTACAGCACTATGCCTTCCACAGCACATGGCTAAAGCCGAGGCAGAAGCAGGAAGTCCAGGATGGCCTGTCAAAGCAGCTGCCCGTCACACTCTCACAGCACTGAACAGGGCTGCAGGGTCTTGAGGCCCTGAGCCAAGTTCCTTGCTGTGGACAGTTACCTGATGCTGTGGTGTCAGAGAGGGTTCCTGCGTCCAGAGAGGAAGAGCTGGGTGCCTGGCCGGATAGTCCCAGGCTCTGCAGGCCCAGGGCACTGCTGCTGCTGCCTGGGAAACAAGTGGAGAGTGAGCACAGCATCCTGTCAGCCCCATCCACAGCACTGCTTTGGCCATCTGCTGCCCTCAGGAGTCCAAACACCAGCATATGACCTGTCTTGGCCACTGCTGTCTACCCGCCAAGTTTAGTTATAGATTCAAGATGTACCCATCCAAAATCAAACCAGCAGTAACTATGAGACTGGCTTCCAGTCTTGAAATGTCAGAGCCATCCCTCACTCTCCACCTGTACCTCTGAGCAGCTCTCACCCAGATCAACCTCTCCCCCAATTGGGGACAAGCTACGTCAGCAGGGTATCAGTAACTGCCACGCCCTCTTTCCTGTGCAAGGTTGCTGTGTTCCTGGCATTGCCTTCTACCTTGCTGGTCCTGCTGCAGGCTCAGGGCAATGGCTAGTTCAACCATGGTCTCGTCATCTGCATCAGGTGGGATGTCCAGCATGGGAGGAAAGCCCTCAGCACCTGCCAGCAGGGCCTCCAGGGGAGAGGGGTTGCCATTGTTGACATTTTCAGCTGTTTCCAGAACCATCGACTCAGACTGCAGAGAGAAAATTTCATCAGTGTCCCCCAGCACACAGTAAAGCTGTTGAGTAGGAACCAGAGAGGAGCTAGAGGCTCCTCCTCCCCTCTTCTGCCACCAGACTCACCACCATATCAAAATCTCCGTGGTCCACCTCACTCTGTTCCTGGCTTTCCTGACGAATGTGACCACCATCGGGGATGCCTGATGACTGCATTTTCTCATCTGCGTCATCATCATCGTCATCATCCTTGTCTCCTGAGTCAAAGAAATCCCAGTCATCTAAAGGCACTCCTTCAGTGACATATAATGTGACTGGTCATATAGCACGGGAGCCTAAAGAAGGCCCCAGCTGGCACCCTCCACTTGTGAGGGCAAACTTGTAGGCACTGCACTGGAGGCCTATTTTTCTTCTTCCTTGCAACTAGCAGGGTCTAGAGAAGATGGCCGTTGGCAGTAACAACCCATCCTCCTTCCCCCATCTGCCCGACAGGAAAAGACTCTTATAGACGAGAAAGGATTTAAAAAAAAAAAAAAGAACAAACAGAAAAACAGAAACTAAACCACCACAGGCCCTACAGGCTCCATTCTCAGAAGACAGAGCTTTGACAGGACAGGGAATAACTCAAAAGAATGTTGTCGTCCCTGTCACTGCAGCCTAGAACTTCATTCTCTAAACAGGTCTGTGCAATTCAAACTACACAATCACCATGAGAAAAGCCAAAACCAGGACTGAAATCTGAAGCTATAGATTGGAAACTGAGGCCATTGTGACAGGTCCTAAAAGATTCCTTGTCTGGGGTAAGGCTATGGAAAGCCCTCTACCAAGCAGGAGGCCCCGGTGAGATTTCAGGCTGTTAGAAAAGGATGGAGGGCTGTCTTCCACTTGCTGAGTTGCTAAAGCAAGTCCTTTCTTAGAAATTCTAATTTCCCATACTGTGGGTGTGGAGGCCAGGTAGATGTCAGCTGCCCTCCCTGTCACTTGCTAAACCCAGCACTCACTGACTCAGGGTGACTGGCTGCCAGTCAGCCCAAGCACCCGCCCATCTCCACTTTCCCAATGCTAGGGGTCTAGACACCAAGTCCTTGTGCTTACAAGGCAAGCACTTTTACCAGATGAGCCACCTCCTAGTCCCTCACACAATAAATCTTAATTCTGAAAGAGTGCCTGAAAGTTACAGACATATACATTCTTCAAGATATGCACTGTGGGATAGAAATACAGTTCAATGGTAGTGCGCTTGTCTAACATGCATGAGGCCTAATTCAATTTCCAGTACTGCAAAAGAAGACAGGATTGTTCCGTATTAGGGACCAGCTACTGAGCACCTGAGACATAACTAGTCCAAGTTGACAAACTCCCAGGGGGAGCCAGACACTGGATTTCAAAGACAGCACCACAAAATGTAAAGCATTTCTTAAGTTTTTATACTAACTCCTAGTTACAACAGCAATATACCACATGATCTCTAAACTTATTGTAACTTATATCTCTGTATTCTTCACAAGTGTGGCACTTAGCCATGCAAGCACATCATGAAGGAAGTCTGACATTTGCTGCCTATCATTAGCATAGTCATATAATAAGTCCACTCAGGGCTCTGCTTGTAAGCAACACATCGGACCTTTAATGAGATTGTTATGAAAAGCAGTTTCATTCTAAATAAAAAGTAAAATATATTTAATGTTTAGTCATTGTGACTACTATCTATCTATTTTCTGTGGGGTGTGTCACAGCTCACATGTAGAGATCAGAGGACCACTACAGTCATCAGTCCTCTCTCCTACCACAAGTCCCACAAAGCAGCTCAGACTCTTCAATGACTACTGAACCTTGTAACTCCACTTGATAGCCCAGGCTAGCCTTGAGCACCGAACCCTTCTGCTTTATCATCCTTCTGAGGGCCAAGAATACAGGCTCAATAGCATACTCAATAGCAATGCTTTTTGTTTTAATTATTAACAATTACATACAAGACCTTTGGTTTCTTGATTGTAAAGACAGGGTCTTGCTTGCCACATAGACCATGCTAGCCTTAAATTTAGTCTCTGTACCCTCAGCCTACTCCCACAACCTCAACATCACAGTAATCTTTAAAAATATTTATTTATTTGTTTGTTTTTAATTTAATGCGTGTAAGTACTATGTCTGCATGTCAGAAGAGGGCATCAGATACCACGCAGTTGCTGGAAACTGAACTCAGGACCTCTGGAAGAACAGCCAGTGCTCTTAACCTCTGAGCCATCTCTCCAACCTGCCACAATGATTTTTAAAATGTCTTTTACATGTTTTTCCTATGGTTCTAGGATGTTTCACCCAAATGCAAGCTCTTCATTTAACCACGTGGAAACTGGGAATCAGACGCTGTGTCCTGGACATGTTATCATAGCACCTTTATGTTCCCATGGCTTTGGCCTTATTTTATTCTATTTAATGCATTTTTATATGCCACCCTACTGTATAGAATATTAAAGGAACAGAAAACTGAAAAGACCCTGGTCAACATGAGTGCATATCCCAAAGCTGTACCTTCTTTCTGAGCCCACTGGCCCACCCGGAGTACAACCTAAAGCCAAGACTTCACATTACCCATTGGTGTGTTGCTTCGAGGAGAGGAGGGCAAAGTCACGTGTCTCCGCTTGTTCCTGGGCCTTAGGACTCGAATTAGAGCTTGTTTGCAGGAGAAGCTCACTGCAGGGTCCTAGGGTTTGAAAGGAAAGTGTCAAGCTCAGGTATTCCATCAACATGAGCAGTGACTCCACCTTCTTCTACTGTCAGCCACTTACATAAGGCAGAAGTCTGTCTACTCTCACCTGCGTCCTCCTGGCCAAATGCAGCAGGATGGAGCAGGCCAGCCTCTCCAGACCTGACATGGTAAGACCATTCACCACCTTTCTGTCTTTTAGCTGCTGGGCCATTTGATCCTGAAGCCACTTTGGCTCTCTACAAATGAGCTTTGACTTTTCATCAGATAATCAAGCCCTGACGTTCCTCTTTGCTCCATGCCATAAACAGCACTTTTTACACTTATCTTCAGGAACAGGCACAGTAACACAGTCATTCGTGCATTCATTTCAGCAGTACTTACTCAGCAGTAACCCTACAGCAGGTGTCACTGGGAAGAAAGAACTAAAGAAGGACCTCCCTTCCCAGCCTCACTCTCTACAGCTTTTATTGCTGTTAGCAATTACTGACTCCCATTAATTTTTTTAAAAAGATTTATTTGTGTGTGTGTGTGGTGTTTTGCTTGCATGTAGGTTTGTGCACCTATGTGTATACAATGCCCAAAGAGGCCAGAAGAGAGTAAGAGTCACAGGCAGTTGTTACTTGTCATGTGGTTTCTGGAAACTGAGCCCCTCCACCTCACCAGCCTCTCCCAGCAGATTTTAAGTTTATCTGATTTCATTATGTTGGATACTTCAGGCTATTTTCCACATACTCCCAGGCTGAGCAGAGGCACCCGGGGTTGTGCTGATACGTACAGGACACAACAGCATCTGCATGTAGATCTTGGATGCTGTGTTGATACAGTCCAGCTCGCAGGTACAATAGCCATGGATAATGTCTACCAGTGCATTAACAGTAGCTTCAATATGAGTGAGGCCTAAATGGAAGAAAAGGATCATCTGAAAATCTGTTAACAAAAACAACCCCAGACCTTGAAAGCTTGAGACAAAAGCACAAATCCTCATCACATTGAGGGCAGCTAGACAAAATCAGGCATACACACAGCAAAGCAAACCAATCAAACACGCTGTGGTGTAGCCCGACTGTGGCTGGGCTACTTTTATTAAGTCTGCCAATTCTATGAAAGTCCTCAAAAGCCCTTTCAGACCCTGTACAGAAGAAGTGGGGATCAACGCGGACAGTCACAGACAAGGCAGGGAACCTCAAGGTGGGCAGATAACAACACCCTTATGCTCCCCTAAACCTGAGGTACTGACAAAGTAGGTCTCTGACAGGCGCCTTTGAGGGTGTAGGTCTCAAGTGATCTTCAAGCAACAATGGGGGTATCTACTCTTCTCTTAGACTATAGGGTCCTACCTCTTCCCCCAACTTTGAGGAAGTAAGAGAACCAAAGCAACAATAGCATGGGAATAAAAACACTTTTCATGGCTGTTTCTACTACATTCCTGCCTTCTGAACTGTCTTTCTTTCTTTTTTTTTTTTTTTTTTCGAGACAGGGTTTCTCTGTGGTTTTGGAGCCTGTCCTGGAACTAGCTCTTGTAGACCAGGCTGGTCTCGAACTCACAGAGATCCGCCTGCCTCTGCCTCCCAAGTGTCTTATTCTTTTTTTTTTTTTTTTTAAACAAAACAAAAAACAGGATTTCTCTGTGTAACAGCCCTGACTATCCTGGAACTTTACTTTGTAGACCAGGCTGACCCTTAACTCACTGAGATCCACCTGCTTCTGCCTGTGCTAATATAAAAAGCATGCACTACCATGACTGGCTCATGTCTTTAGAATGCTTTGTTTTTAAATAACAATCAGAGAGTTGTCATGACCATTGTTCCCCATGTCAACAACATAATCCCACAAGAAAAGAGGATATATACAAGGCACACACACACACACCTGCCTACCACACTGCTATTTCCCATGGGTAGCAATGCACTGAGTTCACACATGACTCTGTGCTACTGCTCTGGAAGAGGAGGTCACACTGTTGAAGGGCTTACAGCTAGTTCACTAGTATCAAGATCCAAGAATCCCTGTTACCCTGCTAACATGATACCTGGCAGGCAGGCAGGTGCCAGGAAGGCATTCTTGGGCTTAGAAGCATGGAGTTTCCAGAAGTGGTTCACAAGCTGAGTGATGAAACTACAGCCATCTCCTTCCACCTGCTTCTGTGGTTCTTTCCCCTCATCTGCTCCTTCTACGCAGGAGAAAGGAAATTATTAACGATGGTAAATCTAAGACAGAATTTAATTTGTTTTAAGGTTAACTCAGGTCAAGGAAGCTTGCCTGCGGAGGGAGTTTCAAGTGGGGCCCCAATCAATATGCCAACTATCCCTAGATTCCAGCAGGCACATCTGGGAAAAAAACAGTCTGGGAAAGGAACATCACAGAAAACATTGTGTGTTAGAATTAGACAGAGAGGGGAGCATTCGGATCTTTACAGCAGAGTCAAAGATGCCTGTTCCAACTGTTTGACTAAACCTAGGGGAATGTCTGAGATTCCTCTAGATTGATTGCAAGATTGTACCATTAGAAGGACAGACAGGAAAGCAATGGCATACAGGAACACGCAGGTGATGGGGGATGGCAGAGGCATCAACAAGCTCTTTCTAATGATGTCAAGTCAGGTTTGGGACTGAGCCATAGCCAGCCAGTGTGAGGAGAGATGCCAGAAGAAGCACTGAGAAGCCACTGCACACAAAGTACTACTGCCAGAACAGCACCACAGCACACAGCACACTACCTCCAGGTACAAGGCAAAACCAAGCTCAGCTTCACCCAAAAAGCATAACCTTCTGCACCCCTCTATACAAAGAGATACAGTGAAAGAAAATTCCAGTCCTGCCTGTGGCACCAGGGTGAAACTAAGCTCAGTTCACCCTGGAATAACTAACTTCACAACAGACTAGCTGAGGTACAGAACACTAAAAGCAAATTTAAGGATGGTCAGGTTAGTTAAAATGGGACAATGTCAGAGACCCTACAAAGTTAAAACACAGGGAACAGATTATCTGTCATCAGAACCAATAAGAGCAGGAAGAGCACCACAGAGGGCAAAGAAGGTGCATTAAGCAGGTCTCAGGACCACGGCCACATAGGCCAAGTTCACCTGTTTCCATCTGGGGCAGCTTGGACTCCGTAAAGTGCACAAGGTTGCTAGGACGCATGATGGCAATCGAGCGAGCTGTGATCACTAGCCGCTGGAACACCTCAGGGTCCAAGTCCTTGCCTTCTTTGCTGGATGTGTTGAGACACTGCACAGCTTTGCTCAGCAAGGCCTGGTCCTATAAAACACAGGGTCACAGAGGGTCAACTGTAAGCAAAGGCAGGACAGTAAATCACATGGAGGAATGGAAACTTCTCTCAAGAGCTGTCACCAGCTATCAAAACCCATCTTTAGGCTACCCAATGCTCAACTGCTTGATAGAAAATCAACAGTCTTAAAAAGTCAACAATTGGCCAAGTGGTGGCGGCGCATGCCTTTAATCCCAGCACTCTGGAGTCAGAGGCAGATGGATCTGAGTTCAAGGCCAGCCTGGTCTACAAAGTGAGTTTTAGGACATCCAGAGCTGATACACAGAGAAACCCTGTCTTGAAAAACAAAAGACAAACAAACAAAGTCAACAAGCACATTAATGGCTTCACAGTGTACCAGGAAAGTAACATCTACTCAATCAACAGAACTACAGTAGCCCATCACTTTCTCTGGCAGCAGTCATCCCTCAGCAGGGTCTTTATCCATGGATGATGCAGCTAAAACAACCTTTCCTTGGGAAGCTGAACTCAGCTCTTGATGTTAAAGGACAGAGGCACAAACACCAGGCTGGCTGTGCCCCAGTACCTTTCCTCCTACTGGTCTGCACTGTCCTATTTCCCATCTACCCAAAGAGGTCCGGCTTACTTCCTTCAGCAGATAATGAGACCCTCTGAGGCCCAACAATAACCCTCATGCAACAACCCCCTGCCACATATGCATGCCTCTCACCCCAGCCCACGGCTGAGGGCTTGGGATAACAGTATATTAACCACCTATGGCACATTCCTAACCTTTGCATTCTCCCATGGAGAAGCAGTCACCCATACTCTCTTTTTTAAAACTTGCTGATCCTGTCAGAGAGACAGAAAAATAAAGTGACATGCCAGTGGCCTACTAGATTGCTTTCTTGGTCCAGAGTAGTATACATCTCTTGGGAGAAACTTGGGACTGGCTCTAATCTCAGTGTGAGTTCCTTCCTCGTGCTTACTCCACTAGGGCCCTGCTTTACAAACGAAGAGCCAACTATTTGACTCCCTCTCAGGACAATTGCCATTCCTACAGAAGGCCTCCCAGAGCAGGAACGATTACCTTGTGGCTGTGATAGGCTGAGCGGCTGGTGTGTAGGCTGGCCAGGAGGCTCTTTGACTGCTGTTGGACACTGGCAGGTGCTGGCAGGGAGAGCAGCAAAGTGGCCAGCTCCTGGGCTGCATGCTTGTTTCTCTCCTGATGTAGAAGGCAGCAGGGTTATCACTCAGTCCTCAACAGTGCAGAATGCCCTCTAGTCTGCCCTCTCCCTCTCCTCCCTCAGGCCAGCCAAGGTTACCCACCACTGACTAGAAAGAGCAGAAAAAAAGGTTTCAAAACTACAACCCTCCTGTGAAACAGGTGCAGAGCTCAGGGATGCTTTCAAAATCAAAGACTGTGCTGTCAGTATTCTTAAGCACCAAGGCAGCAGGGCCTCAGCCAACAACCCCACTTCCTGCCTCTTCAGAAAGCTCCTGTGAGCTTTGAAGAAATAACTTGCCTTCTCGATGATTGGGCCAACAGCAAAGCAGCTTTCCAGGGCTTCCAAAGAACTCACAACCAGCCTGGGGAGACAGAAAGCCTGGCCTGAGTACAAGCACGCGTCCTCTGCTCATGTCAGCCCGGCAAGCTGTAGTTGTGAGGACCTTGGGGACAGCTACCGAATGCCAAATACAAAATCAAAGCACAATAAAACCTGCCACAGGCGCCGTGCATATCGCTCCCTGTGTTACAGGCCAGAAGAAACCTGGCTCCTGCTCGGAGATCAACCTGAGGCCATGTTCATAATCCGTCACTCAAAGACAGGGCTTTTCTTCCTCAAAGAGGATAAAAGTGCTTCCTTCTACTGCCTGTGGCAGGGATCCTGAGATGGGCTTAAGTCTCGATGCAACAGTGCCCGAAGCTCAGGTGCTCAGAGATCAGTGGGCAAAGGGGGGCACAAGGGAGAAGTTAAAGCCATCTGTTTACACTGGCAGTGTTAAGGTTAGGCTTCTGCTTACACAGCCAGGAAAAATGCACACAGGCATTTCCTATGGGTTTTAAGTACAGGAGCAAACAAATCATTTTTAGATGCATGTCACTGGAACATTCAAAGGAAGAACATGGAACTTCTCCATTAGGGAAGAAGCAGTAAGTTCAGCCATTAAATAGTATCTATCAGATAACATGCTCTAGGCTTACTCCTGTGAATTTAAGTGACATAGTGAAACAACCATCACCCTGACAGTTGGGGCAACCATCACCCTGACAGTTGGGGTTTGGGCAGGAAAGGAAAGCACTGAAAAGGTCGCCAGAGTGAAAAGGGGCAGGGATAAAGGAAGGAGCCAAAGATAGAGGGAAGATGGAGGAAGCACAGGATAAAGGGAAGTATAACAAGCTCCAGGAGCTTCTGAGCTAGTAGGGCATTTTGCCCTTCTACCCCCATCCCTTTGCATCCGTCGTACAGAATGAGCAGCAAGGATGGGTTAAGGAAGACAGAGCCGAGAGGCTGATGTGGCCAACACCAAGGGTGCACTCACAGTCCCAGGGAGGCTCCAGTTTACACATGGAGAGCTCTGCAGCCATGCAATGACCAGAACAGAAAGTAGCAGGACTTGGAACAGAAGCGAATCAGCGCAAAGCCACACCAATGCGGACGCTGCTCTCTGACACACACGCACTCGTGCAGAGAAAAGAAACAGGGCATACTAACCGGTCCAGCTTGGTTAGGGACTCAGTTTCAGAACTTGGGGGAGAAGCAAAGGGAAAAAAAAAGGAAAAAAAAAATGTGAAGCTCAGAGAAACCTAGAAACACATCCTAAGCAAACGATATATGAACCGAGGGGAAAAAAGGAAAGGCGAAGTGGGGAGGCTGCTGGTGGGACGCAGCGACTCCAAGCATGGCTACCTCAGGGCTTACAATGTAAGAAACTCACTCTTACATCAGGACTTGCTTCATCTACCATGGCAAACCAGCAGCCACCCAGCACAAAGAAGCCAAGCATGTGCTGACGAATGCCACCGTAGGGAGCTCTAAGGACACTGCACTCTTCTGCAAGATGCTGTAGCAGCCTCTCTTGCTGGCAGTGTTATTACCACAGAGTAGCAACTTCCACAGAGAAAGACGAGAAGATGATGCGATTGGCACAGAGGGAGGATGCTTGCTGTTGATGCAGTCTGGATTCTAATCTAGAGCATGGGTATAAACACTTTCTAGCCTGCAGCCTCTGGCTATTCCAAATGCTTATGGAATATTAAGTAAATGACCAAGCTTCTGTCTGGACAGAGATCCAGCATTAGATACCTCTGAGCCCATTTCCCAGCCTCTGTATGTATATTAGGAAGAAACCAAATGTTCAGGGGACTGTGTGAGAACTTGACAATCACAGATTAGGCTTGGGAGACTCAAGACATAGGACTCTGCAGTCAGTGCAAAATAGTTAAGAACTAAAGTCAAACCCTGCCAACACTGGTACCTCTCCAGGACAGTTCCACTGGTCGTAGTTGGAGCGACTGAGTCACTCTCCCCAGTGCCATTGCTCTGATTCAGGTTGGAAGGACAGATGTTGCTGACAGAGGCAGAAGGGAATTCTTCTGGGGGTTCGTCAGGCCAGCCAAACTGTTCCTTAGTCTTGCCATAAATTTTTACAGCATCTATCATGGTAACGCCTGCTGGATCCACTGAGGCACCGACTGCGATAAGCAAGAGAAGCCTTTAGGAAGCATATTTACAGAGCACTCACACCACCGTCCAAGGCACAGGTGTAAATCACGTCCGTCTCAGCATTGGAAGCTGTGTCTGCTGAGACACTTGGCAGCACTCAAGCTGAATGTACAAGGAACAGTCCAATGGACCACAGTCTGATGTCTCCCACTTGGGGAGACCATGAGCATCACTCTAAGGATCCTCTGGTGCTGGAGGTATTCTGCCTCCCAGCCCTTACTCCCAGTGGTCTCTAAGCACTTTCTTTGTTCTGAGTACAGGTCATCTCCATACACACAAAAGCAACTATTTCTAGGAGTAAGAACTTCAGCCAAGTGGCCAGGAAGTGCTAGAGAACACACAGGCTCAGAAACATGTGACATGTGAAGAAAGCCTCGGGCTAGGGCTGCAGCTCCCTTAAGTGCTTGCTGGGTTCCATCCCTAACACCACATAAACTGACATTATGACATACACTTCTAATTCCAGAACTCAGGAAGTGGAGGCAGGAGGGTCAGAGGTTCAAAGTCACCCTCAGCTATACAATGAGTTCAAGGACAGCCTGGAGTACACAAGACCTTGTCTATAAATGCATGCATGAATTACACACGTAAAAAGCTTTGAGCCAGGGATATAGTTCAGTTGATAGGGCACATGCTTCCTGATCTCATCTATCAGCGTCCATCAATAAGGCCAATGTAACACCAAAGCAAATAGCTAACTGAGCCTGCCCTCTCACTACCACCACATCTATTCCTTTAATAGGCCTGCTGGCACTGGCCTATAATCCCAGATACTCAGAAGGCTAAGGCAGGAGGATCCCAAGTTCAAGGCCTGTTTGGGCTATAGAATGGGAGACTCTCTTCCAAAATAAAAAGTTTAAAAAAGGGGGGTGATATAGCTTAGTGGTAGAATATTTGCCTAATATGTACAAAGTCCAGGGTTCAATTCCCAGTACCATCAACAAGAAAAAAAGCAATTTCCTTTCCTGGCAGCCTATCTCTTACACCTCAAAAATAAGGGAGACTTATGTGGAGCAGGGATTCCCTAACAGTGGAGGGCCACCTAGTGGCCATCTATTTTAGTCACAATGAGAAGGCTGCAGCCTGCCCTGGGTGGCTCACTTACTGAAGAGGTTCAGCTTCTTGTCAGCCTGCAAGGCTTCCTCTCTGGTGAAGGGAAAGTCAAACCAGCGGGAACGGCTCAGATTGAGCTGCATGGTCCTGCCAAAGATCTCGATGTATGATGGGGCCCGTTCTATTGCCTGGGTCCCAATCTGGATCCGCATGCCTGTCATGACCATAGTGCTGCTGTTGTTACTAATCTCAATGGTGAAGCCGCCAGGCTGCAAGGACAAAAGCACATGTCAGAAATCTCCAGAATCCTGCCTCAACCTAATGGCTACTAGGCAAAAACCTCATTTCTTTCAACTCCATCCTAATCATATCATGAACAAGGAAGAAGAGAGGCAGTGTAAGGCTTCCTTCACCCGAAGATTAACCAACCCATGTTGTCCTGTACATAGTAACCCTGCTAACAATGGAGAAAATTTAGTCTGGTGGGATTCAAGACCTTCAGCAGTGGAAAGAATGTTGATTTATTCAAGGATCATTTGACCAGAAGTGAGCAACTCTGAGTACATATTCTACATCTGATTCTAAAGGAAGATGTGAGGCTAGTCCAACTGCTCAATGGAGGAGCACCTGGGTTCAAGCCTAGTGCCAAAAAGACAGACACGAGTTGTTCAACAAAAATGGTCACAAGAGTGCTAACCCAGAAAGTGAATCAGCCCTGTGTGCTCCTCACCTTGGTGTTAGCCACGTACATGCCAGTGGAGTTCAGCCTGTGCTTTATCTGTTGTGCATTGTAGACCTGCAGGAGGTCATTACCACCAAATTCCACGTCTGTCAGCTGTTGGTTGTGTTCAAAAAAGTCGATGGGGAAGGTCACCTGGCTGGATGTGCGGGCAGCTGTGGGGACAGAGTCAGATTGCCAGAGTTCACTGGTGTGTGGTTTTAGTACCTGTGCTCTCACTTCCAAGGCTAAACACTGAGCCCATGCTCACATACTCTACTCTAACCAAATGAGATGCCATCAGCTCTCCAGCATACCACCCCTGACCTAGAGAGTACAGTTTAAAACACAACAGAATCTATTTCTTTACAGGATGATAAGCTACATCATCTCAAACACAGAATCTCTAGAAAAAATTTAAAGAAACATGATGATGACTGGAGTGTACTTCACTTTGCTAGGATCATTCCTTCCTAAAATCACGCTTCCTCTTCTTCAAAGTCCTCTCACAGTCAGGAACAAGACCTACAACATCTACAGTATTCTGCAGGAAACTAGTCAACTGAAGGGATCTACCCTTCAATTAGAGCAAATGCACAGGCAAGCCACCTTCCATAACCCAAAGAAAACCCAAAGCTGAAGATAACATTCTTTATGGGGCACCAAGAACTGCTGGCACAAAGTAGGTAGCAAATGGTGGTTGCCACATGGGCCTTTGTTTCACTAAATTGGCTAGGACTGGTCTCTGACCTCACCAAGTGTGCAAGCAGGAGAGCCAGTTCTTCTTCCGACTAAAACAGAGACCTACTGTGCACTGTCTAAAAGACTGCTGAACCCATGCCCATGGGGTCTGCAGGGGCCTTACTGATCGTAGCTGTTTTGCGCTTTCGCACAGGCTTCATGATGCTGATGACGCTGCTGGGCTGCAGGGAGGGCTGGAGCCAATAAGAGGTATTCTCTACATTGGCCATGTAAATGCGCAGGCTGCCATCCTCACACAGCAGGATCATGGTTGTCCGCTGCTGCTCATTGCAGGCAGTGTGCCTAATGGCAACCATGTCTTGGATCTAGGAGGAGAAGAAAAAAGGGGAGCCAGGGTAGGGTGGGAGGTACACTGAGTTAGTCCTCACATCTGTGGCTCAAGAGCCACACAAAGGAACAAAAACCTCAGGCTCTACAGGTGGGCTAGGGTGCAAAAGGGCAGCAGAGGCAGCAGCTAGAAGAGACATCTTTCATCTGTTTGTTTCTTGAGATGGGGCTCAATACGTAGCTTAGGCTGACCTCCAAACTCTTAATTTCCTTGCTTCAGCCTCTCCAGTGCTAGAATCATGGACTTGTGGCACAATAGGAGATGGGAAAGTATTTTCAAGCTGTCAGAGACAGAATAAATTCCTAATTAGGAAACGTGGGAAGAGCACTGACCTTTGCTTTGGCGGGAAGAGTCTTAATCTCCTGGATGAGGAAAGTGTCTGGTTTCACCATGACTACCAGAGGCACGCCAGTAGTTTGCTGGACACAACAGACCAAGCCAGGGTGGTTCATCACTTCAGACCACTGGCAAAGGGCAGGAGAAGTCTTACTGCCACCATTGGAGCTGCAGAGAACAAAAGCGGATGCGGTGCCACTCCCCATTTTTCAGTTCCTTTCTTAAAAAGGATCATCCTATGAGTAGCTATGAAACCCAGAACAGAATCCCTGGCCAAGGAGTCAAATTCGCAATGGGTCAGTTTACTAAGAGTCATGTGTGTGCTACCATCACTCCAGTGTGTGCCCCCAAGAGTCCTCACTGAGATTGCGACTTGAAGTAAGCGACCTTTTGAGACTATCAACTACCAAGGTCATAGGGCTGCCTAAGGTGAATGGCAAGGCGTCCTACACTGTTCTTCTGCCCATGTGATGTCATTCCAAAGCAGGTTAATTTCCTACAGATCTAAAACAGCTCTTCAGTAGCAGATGAGGAGTAGAAGAGACTCTGAATCTCCTCCTCCTCCTCTTCTTCTTCTTCCCTAAATATAAATCACACCTCTGACATCCAGAAAATTGATGAATAGACTTACCTGCCCCAGTTCTAGCCACACCCCCAGGAATGATGTACTATTTACTTATGGGAAAGGAGGGGGCTTCTCAAGGAGGCAAAATGAAAGGGTCTTGGGGCCAAGATCAGTGCCTCACGGGCACTGTCTCCTCCTTGAATCTTGGCCACTGTTAAAATCACACCAGTTGCCTTGACTACAAGTTTTCTCTCTGTGTAACAGTGAAATTCTTCAGCCCCTAAAAGGCTACCTCTTACAGCCTGGTGTCTCCATGGTGAAGAACAAGCAAGCAGGTAGCCCAACTTGCCAACCATGGCTGTTTGTCTTTAAAGATACTCAACTGGAGTAGTACAAGCCTGGTTAGAGCCAGTATGTGAGGCACTAGGAGAGGCGAGGGGTAAGGATGAGAAGGGAGGGTGTCTAGGAGGCTGCCATTCCACGACTGCTCTCACCTTTTGATGTTGATGGGGAAGAGCTGCAGCACCTCCAGAGTGCTCCTGCTGACGGTGGCTGCAAAGGACTTGCCCTGGCTGTAGCTGAAGAAAAGCATCTGCAACACATGTGAGTAGTACACAGACACACCGCCACCTGCCACCTGGCTGTTACTGTCCTGCAGGAGAAAAGAAACACATGCACAGATTTATTTATTTCACTTACTGGCTGAAACCCAGGTTCTGGGGTAGGACTTTAAACCACCACAAGGTACTTCCACACCCTAAGCATGAGACTTCTACGAGTAAGCTTCCTATGAAGGTTGAAATGGTTTTAATAAACTGGCATCCTTAGAAGATATTACACCACACAAAAGTACATTCTAGCTAAAGGAGCAGTGGTTCTTCAGTGCAGATTAGAGACGATGACCCTGGTGGACATGGGCCTCTATCAGGAAGAACACAATTCCGGCAGGTAGGCAGAATGACCCTGGTGAACAGCTACCTGGGAAAAGAAGCCCTGATCTGTCTCAGAACTGACAATATTCTACACAGTAAATCTCCAAATCTGTCCAAACAACCAAACCTTGGGACCTCTGTCTCTGTAAAATATGCTTAATTGTTCCAAGTGTAACTTGGGCCCTGAAACTATTTAAGCTGAAGGGGATTTCTGTTCAGGGCCAGTTCCCTTTTGAGCAGTACCCATTGGTCATGTGCTATTATTAAAGAATTTTTCTAGCTGGAGAGATGGCTCTAGTGGTTAAGAACACTGGTTACTCTTCCGGGGGACCTGGGTTCAATTCCAAGATCCATATGGCAGCTCATAATTAATGATCTGTAATTCCAGGTCCAGAGGACTGATACCTTCTTCTGGCCTTCAGAGCCAGATGCATGTGGCAACATGCAAGGAAACACCCATACACATAAAATAATGATACTTTTTAGAAAGGTTTTTTTTTCTTCAGTAATCCCTCAGTGCTGTAGTGACTTGTCACTGGGAATGCATAATAACTGATTACAGATCCTAAGAAACAAGGACCTTGCAGTTGAATGGTCTTAGTGATTTAGATTTTGGTATTAGGTAAAAAGAAGCTAAGCACACATGCTTGAACACACGAGAAAAAGTAAGGAAACCAAAAGGAGACAACAGAGGAGTTGCTAAACAAATCAAATATGGAACAGAAGGAAGTGGCAAGATGTCCTCTAACCTTCAGGTCTTCGTGATTTATTTCCAGAACATTAGTGACGTAGAAGGGCCCCTGCTGGGCACTGCTGGCCTCCTCCATGAGCTGTGTGTACATGTACCCAGCAGAGGACATGATGACAATGATGTTCTTGCCTTCCTCATTGAAAAGGAAGGTAACATCTCTTATCTTTGAGCTCGGCAGGAGAAAGTAGTAGGTAGGACTCAAGGCATCAACAGACAAGTCGTAAATCTGCAGGGTGACAAAGAAGGTGATCTCTTTCAGTCCCCAAAACACCTTAGTGACTTCTGATAGCTGCAACTTCATAGTGATGGGCATTCGCTCTAATGAAATGAACTAGTCCCTAACTAGTAAGCCAGCATCATTTACCTTGACAAAGTCTGCTGTGACAATGGCCAGCTCAGTCTGTGAACCAGGTAACCACACAGCTTTGATGATGAAGTTCCCTGTTGCCAACTGGGGATGTAACACTAAATGATCCGAAACAGAGCCCGAGCTACTGAAGGTGAGCACATGGCAGTCCTGGGCATGGGTTAAAGAACATAATATTAAAATGTGACTGGTAAAGTGGGGTAATTCATTCCAGAGTTCCCATCTTTCCTTCCTAACATTCCCTGCCTCCAAATTGCACCTCAGACTGCCTAAACACTCAGGTTTCCAGAACACAAAGAGAGCGGAGCAATCAAGAAACATGGACTGAGCTCAGAGAAAGACCTCTGCATTCCAGTAGCTTTTATGCTTTCAGCTATCAGTGAGGAGAAGGAGGAGGAGAAGAAGGTGAAGCTGAGGCCAGGAAAGACTTGGTCAGAGCTCACAGCTCTGGGAGTCACTCCTGTACTGGATTTTACCTTCAGCCCACACACTGCCAGGTAGTCCTCCTTGCAGGGGTTTCCAGTGAGACTCAACACTGTGAAGGGAACCGGGGCAGAAGCCAAGCGGGTCAGAGTCAACTTCCTCTTGCTGGAATCCGCTTGTTTCAGGAGTGCAGAGAGCTGTAGCACTGTAATCTGCAAAGGAACAGTCACCTGCTTAGCCCTAGTACCAGGGCCATCCCTCACAGTCCAGAACAAGCAGCAAGGCTCCCCAGAAAGGGTGTGGGTCACTGGGCTGCTTTATGGATTAAGTCACTTAGAAAATGTCTAGATGAAGACTGGCCTCTATTTCTCCCCAAAGAAAGACATGGAAGGTCATTCATGCCCTTCTCCCAATGAGGGCAAAAGAAATGAATAACAAAACCAACTTTTCTATGTTAAATCTTTTCATAATAGTTAATTCTAGCATGGCATGGTGGCACATGCTTTTAATTCCAACATTCAGTAGGCAGAAGCAGGCAGATCTCTGAGTTTGAGACCAGCCTGGTCTACAAAGCAAGTTCCAGGACAGCCAGGGCAGTTACACTGAAAAACCAATTTAATAACAACAATAACTATAAATAATTAATGCCTATGCACTACTGTCCTCAAGCATCTTGTTAAGTACTTTCTGGGTCAGCTAGATGTTTTAAGGACTATCCATAATTTCACTTAAGGTTAAAACAACAGCCCCAAGGAGAGGCAAGAACAGAGAACAGACACCTAGCATTCCCCAACTTAACAGCGCTGCATTTCTGAAGAGCAGGAAGGACTACACAAGAAACACTGGGTCTGTCCATGAAGGCTTCTGCCCCTCAGCTTGTGCCTTTCAGTGCCCCAAAATGGGCACAACTGGGAAGTAAGCTGTCCTCAACACCAGCTGATCACTGCCTCTGCCAGGGCCTTTTCCTAGTCATCTCAGTTCTAGGGATAACCAAATGACTCAGGTTCAAATCAAAAGGTTTCTTTTGATGAGATAAGTCTTGAAATTAATTCTCACAACCAAAGCAGCAATGTTCCCCCTTACTGGGTCTATCTGAACATGGTCATCTCTCTGCTCCACGTAACACTTAAGATAATCAGGACCTAAAATGACTGGGAAGGAATCATGAAACCCACCTTGCCCTTCTCATGGCTGACAGCCAAATGCTGGCGGCGCCCATGCGGGGAAGAAAGCACACACATAGCCACCCGCCTGAGAACATGGGCGCTGATCAGCTGCCGTATAGTCTGGCCCTGGTCTCCACTGTAATTCATCCGAACATTCTCAAAGGCACCTTCCTGTGAGCCTAAGGTAGGAACCTGGAAGAAACAAGGAGCAGAGACAGTATGGGAGTAAGCACTGGATTTGGGAGGAGCTGATCAAAATAAATTATATGCAAGCATATAATTCTCAAATAATAAAATTACTAACAACAACAAAGAAAAGTAGCAGGGCAGGCGGCAGAAGCCTTTAATCTCAGCACTTGAGAGGCAGATGGATCTGTGTGTGTTCCAGGCTAGCCTGGTCTATTATAATGAGTTCAGGCTAACAAGGGATTAAAAAAATATTAATTAATGGACTTTGGCTTCTAATACACCATGCGTAGCTAAGTAAAGACCACTATTTTCAGTCTATTTAGAACAGTGGGGTAAATTTTCAATGAAAGTAAATTAAGTACTGGCTGCTTATTAAATGTTAAAATCTACTTCCACTTATAAAATGATGGTAGTGATATATTTTTTCTTTCATGCATTTCACTTGGTGAAAGTGAAGTTGGCAACTTGATGGGTCTTTAACTTATGTCTTTAGCTCTGGATGTCAATATTCACAACCTTACATCCTCTGCTCTAAGAGGATCGGCATCAATGAAGTACCACCATATGTCCACGTTTGTATTCCTGGGGACAACTCTCTCTCCAATAGGCCCCTTCTGAATCCTCTCATGACCTCATTCCTGGTGTCTATTCTTGCCTCTTTGGGAACTGCCTCTACTTACCCTGCAGGTCAGCAGTTTGCCGTGCGAAGCTAGGCAAATAGTTCTAAAGCAGACAACTGACAGGCTGCACCCGAAGTTGAAAGAGTAACTAAAGGCAAGCTATCTTTAACTCAAGGCTAGAGGTCAGAAAAGGACAAAGCTACCGAGCCTTAGGAAGGAAGACACAGTCAAGAGGCTTTTAGTTATCTACAAAGGACTTCTGTTCCAGTGCCCCCAGAATGGAGCTCCTCGCATCTTAGGAGTTCATACATTTGGAAGCTTTAATAAAAAGAGGACTTACTTCCTAAATACCCAGATTCGTGCCAGATATAACTCATCTGTGGGTTACTACACTGCTCAGAGTACAGCTAAGGAAGGAGGTGACCTCTGATTCTAGGTTATGCATGACCTGGGACCAACTAATTCTAAATCTCTTCCAGTTGCTCTGCCACATACTGGGATGCTGTGGCGCACAGGTTGTAGTAAGCAAACCATGCAACCCCACACACTCACCATCAGCTGGTCCGTCATCTCCACAACCTTGTCCACTGTATGCAGCTCACTAAGGGCCTGCTGTGCTCGGCTGCTGCTCCCCACGGCTGAAGCCTGCTGAAAGTTGGTCTGAATGGCATCCATGAGGAAATTGAGCATGTCTAACACGAGAGGAGCGAAGGAGAAATTGGCCTGAGAGAAATCGAAATACACAAATGAAAAAAAAAAAAAAGAAAGAAAAATCACAGGTCACATGCAATAATCTTGACAGTTTCCCTTCTCCAGAATCCTAGCTCTGACTACAGTCAATGAGCTACTGCTGAGAGGGTCTAAGTCAGGGTCCCACAGGCACCCTATGTCATTCAAGACACCCAGCACATATAAACACCTCTCTCCTATCCATACAGAATGGGAAAAATAGAAAAAACACTCAATGGTTTCCCGAATTCTGGGCCCAGATGAGAACCCCTGGTCAAGAAAGCATGTTCTAGAATATCATTGCTGCAAATCCTTCCCCAGAGAGGGACAACAGACACTCCTTGCATGCGCACTTCAAGAACGAGAAAGAAGAAACTGGGCTGCCAGGAGAGCCTCACAAACTACTGACTCAGTCTGGCTAAACTCTGTCCAGAGCAATAGTGCCCATCAGGAGGCCCCACCTGATTCTGCAACTCTTCACGGCACCCCTCAACTGTGCGGCACAGGCTGCTCTTCTTGGGCTTCTCTTCATCAGTAACCTTCCCATCACTGATGGTGACCTTGGCCTTGTCAGCTGGTGAGGTGCTGGCATGGCGCACCAAACTCTCCGAAACCCTAGGTTCACTCTGAAATGCCGACTCCTTCATGGTAGAGCTCATGCCACTGCTAGGAGTTCGCTTCACCAGTGCCTAGGGACAGAAAATGGGAGTGCCCCTAAATTCTTGCCACAGCCAGATGAAATACTGCTAAGATATTGGAAGCAGAGGCAGCTATATATGTGATTTCCAAGCCCAGATCCAAGGGGCTTACTAAATGCCCATCTTCGCTGCCCACTCAGAGCATCGGGCCTTGACTATACAAGGTGGTTGCTGCTTTTAATGCACTAATTACTTGGGCCACAAATGGATACATCACTCATAACAGGATGAGAACAAATTCTTGGCCACACAGAGCTAATATGGGAATTTTCTGCTTTAGACACTCCTGTGTTACTAACAAGTTGCCCATATGACACTGTGAAGGCTCCATCTCTCACCAAGCAGCTGCCATCTTCTTTGGCTCCACAGTCACAGAAAAAAGAACCATACTTGGCATAGGAAATCTCATGATCCTTGTGGCACACCTTCGCACACACCGTGCACACACCCACCCCATCCACCATCTTACAGGTATGACAGTGGTACCTACAAAGAACAGAAACCAGCAGTAAGTCACAGGTCCCAGCACTGGAGGCCCAGCTGGCCTCACTTTAAAAGAACTCACCAATGCTGGTTCATAAATTCCTTCTGCGTGATGGTGAAGGTGCAGAGTTTATTGCAGAGAGAATCTTCATCCTTAAAAGATCAATATGTCTTTTTAGTCAGACACATAACTCTGCATATAGGGACCCATAAAAGCACGTCCTCCAATATCCCATGGAAAGATATACCCATGACTAGTGAGAACCTGCCCTGGTTTGAAAGAGCCAGTTATCGGAGAGCCTCCTGCAATTTCAAGTGCAATCTTCTAATTGCTTTGGGGGGGGGCAGATAATAAAAACCCTTAATGCTTTAGAAGGTTCCCCCCACCATGAAGAATGCACCCCCCCACCCCAAACTTGGGTGAAGCAGAACAAGTAGCTCCAGAGAGAAGAAAGGTATAACTCATTTAAAAACAACTTCACCAAGAGACTGGCTTGGCATATCTGCTCTGCAGGCCCAAAAAAGCACAAGAGCAGAGTCCTGCACTAGGCATGTGGGCAAGAAGGCTTAAATATGCTAGACAGCCACTCCTTTCCCTACTTAGCACTTACGGAGTCCTCAGCCTGGGAATCTTCCTCCTCCACTGCTAACTCTTCTACCCAGTCTGAATCCACCTCAATGACACGCTCTTCCCCATCCACGGAGAGGTGACTGGGTCCTTGGCCATTACTCTGACTCAGGGCATTTGTGACATCAGCCAAGTAAGACATAATATGACACGTGCACTCCAAGACCATCACATGCTGCAAGAGAAACCCGCAGAAGCTTCAGTTCTCAATTTATCTTACAAGATAAAGTACATCTGGGACTGGGAGAATGAAGTAAATAAGGAAACTAAGGCCCCTCAAGACAAGACAGGCTTCTAAGAGTCTCATCAGCATTCTCCTGCTGTTAACATTATCATTCATGCAAGCTGTAACAGGTTTTAAATGCTGCAGAAAGAAACAGCTCCAAAGACCAAAAGAGAAGCAAACCATAGCAGTTAGCTTTGTGTTTCTCTTAAAAGTCCAGTAGACAGAGGGTGGGGAGACACTCAGTAGTGAAGAGCACAAGCTGCTTACAGAGGACTTTAGGTAGCCCTCAACTCCAGCTCCAGGGGAATCTAACACCATTTTCTAGTCTCTGTAGGCACCATCCCCTCTCTCTCACAATTAAAAATAGAAAGGCAGGCATGGTGGTGCAGGACTTTAATCCCAGCACAAGGGAAGCAGAGGTAGGTGGATCTCTGAGTTCAAGGCCTGCCTGAATATATCAAGTTCCAGGAGAGCCAGAACTACAACAGAGACTCCACTTCAACCCTCCCCCAATTAAAAATACAATAACATAAAATAAATTTTAAAGCATTAATACACCTACAACCACCAAGTCAGATATCAGACTCAGATTTCTAAATTCCCAGGAGCCTCTTTACTCTGACAACTCAGTGCCAAAAGGACAATAATTAGTAGCTAAGGAGGGAGAAACTTACTGGGGTTCAGAGCCCTGCCCTGAATTGAATATAGCCACCCTGCTAGGTTTCATGGGTGGGAACCAAGCAAAGTACTTAACCTAAGACTTTTGTCATCCTCAAGCCCCTCTGCACAGTCCAGAGCTCTGCAGGCACACTGATCAGCTGCAGCATCTGGACTAGGGCTTAGAATGCCACCCCTCACCCACCCAAGTAACACTGACCCAAGGCAGCAACACAGGAGCATCTCAGGTGGCAACAAGTCCCTGTGCTTAGAAGGACTCTGCTGAGTCCTTCTCAGAGCATCACTTCCTGAGACCTGCAAGAGGCCCGAAGGCATGCAGTCAGCAGGTACACTTTACCAGTCAAGAGTCACTTCCTGCAGGCCAAGATCTGTAAGAGCTCCAGAGGGAGACTTCTATCTGACCGAAGATAAGAAGCTCTTTCCTGGCTCCCTGCCCTCAGCATTCCTCACTTTCCTTACCTTTCCATGCATTACATTGGCATTCAGTTTCTCAACCACATTCTTCTGAGACAGGTACTTCTTGCTGTCCCAAAGCAAAGAAAGAAGACACACAATCATCTAAGGCACCAGTGGAAGGACCACCTCTAATCAATCTGAGATACTGTCAAGTACAGGAATCTGTTCACAAAGCACCGAGAACATGGCTTGGGATTGGCTGGTCTTAGGACAAACAGTGCATTCAGTATTGTTTCTCCAGGACTTGTGACAAAGAACCAGGAAACTCCACTAAAAATAATGAAGACAGCTAGGCATAGTACATGTACCTATAGTCCCAGCACTGAGGAAGTTCAGACAAGTATTTGTGTTTGAGACTGCCTAGGCTACATAGTGAGACACAGTCTCAAAGGTGTGTGTGTGTGTGTGTGTGTGTGTGAGAGAGAGAGAGAGAGNGGCGACTCCCAGGGGGCAAAGCCCGCGCAATAAACAGTGTAGAGTATCCGCAGTAGGTGCCCAGCTCCAGCACACAAGCAGGGGCCTTCTCTTGCACCAGCCGCATCAGAATCTGACCTATGGGGTAAGATGGCTGTTGTAGAAGAGATCTAAACCAAGTGTGCCCGGTATCAAACATGCCGCTGTGCTTGCTTCATGCTGTATTTATACATGAGGCTGACAGGCTGACTGCCCTTGCCCACACCTACCTCCATCCAAGCGTTCTAGACTCAGTTTAAATGTTCCTTCCTCCAGGGGGGTTCAGGCAAAACAACCCCCTTATCTTCAAGGCTCCTGGGACACTTCCAGTTTCATCCTCAAACCCCTGTACTCCCTTATTGCTCATTGTGGTTTTGATTTTGAAATTGGCTAAGTCTCAGAATACTTAGAAGTACTGTGCTGTCTAGACAGACAGCTATCCTCAGTTGGATGTGGAAGCCTCTGGTAGGAAAGAAAATCTAGTACAGATAACTACAAAGTTCTGAGTTACGATTCCCCCCTGTGTTATGCTCTCTGGGGCCAGCATTTGTGGCTGGTTCACCTTCTGTGACTTCTACCTCCTCCCTCAGCACCTGGTACAAAGAGTGGCAATAAATGTCTGCTGGATAATTGAATAACTTGGTCCAGGCTTCTCATTTCCAAATGAAAAACAAAAGTCATAAACACAGGCGTGAAGCTTCCTACGTACCCAGCAAAGCAGTGAATACCAGATACCAGATCTTTCCCCACTATCTTTTCCTTTTTTTTCTTTTTTGGTTTTTCGAGACAGGGTTTCATTGTAGCTATCAAGCCTGTCCTGGAACAAGCTCTTGTAGACCAGGCTGGCTTGAACTCATAGGGATCTGCCTGCCTCTGCCTCCCAAGTGCTGGGATTAAAGGCGTGCGCCACCACCGCCCAGCTAGTCTTTCATTTTTAAGAGCAATTAAAATATCAGGTTTCAATGGACAGTTCAAAGCTTATGGTTACATAGCGGTGCCTGGGTAAATTCAGTGGGCCACAAACTACAAAGTCATGAATGTGGGAAAGGGGCTGTGGGGGTAGGTGACAGGGGTGAGAGATAAGGGAAGCTATGGGAGCGCTGGACAGACAGCTCAGCAGTCAGAGCACTGGCTACTATCCCAGAGGACCTGGGTTAGATAACCAGCACCCATACGGCAGCTCACAACCACCTCTCACTCTTGTCCAGGGGCCCCAGCACCCTCTTCTGGCTCCCACAGGCACGGGCACCAAAGTGATATACAAACATCATAAAGGTAAACACTCACTCTCATATTCACACTTATGCAATAAAATAAAATACTAAAAAATCTTCTTAAGAGGCAGGCAGATCTCTGTGAGTTCAAGACCAGCCTGGTCTACATAGTGAGTTCCAGAGCTAGAGAGATCACACCTAAAAGCAATGGGGGGGTGGGGGTGGGGGTGGGAGGGTGTGTGATCAGAAAGCATTATAAACAGGCATGAAACCATCAAAGTACAAATTTAATTACTAAAATCTATTAATATTATAAATTAGGTATTAAATACATTAAGTAAACACACCAATCTTGGAACTGGATTTGAACTACTAGAGCACAAAACATCTACTGAGGTTGCAATTGACAGGCTAAGTCAGCCCAGGAGTTTCTCCATAGGAAAACTCAAGAAGCTATGTTAGATTCCTCGAGTGGGCAGGAGAGATGTGAAATGCCCAAAGGCAAGGCAAAGTTCTGCGTTCTAAAGCCAGCGCACACACTTCCTACCTGTTTTCCCACACGATGTATGTGGTCAGCAACTGCAGCAACTGCCGGTTCTCCTGAATGATCTCCAGCTGGTCAGAATCCTTTGGGGGTGATGTTGTCATGCGGGTGAGCCAGGCCTGCAGGCGCACCGGCTCCACGCAGGCCAGCTGGGCAAGAGAGCCACAGAGATGAAGGAGGCTTGGGTTAGGGCTCTTCTCAGCTAAAACAGGACAAGAGGCTTCCGTCAGTAAAGAGGGCAGGGGCCTCTAGGAAGGGGCAAGAAGAGGAAGAAAGGTCTCAAGAGTTTCAGCACCTTTCCCAACTTTCTCTGAAGGATTCTCTACACTTGTTAGCACTGTCATGCTGTGGCTAATATCAGGCAGAAGCCCGGCACAGTATTAGCCAGACATCAAAGTTCCCATAAGAAGATTACCAAAAGCTGTCACTCACTCAGCTGGAAGAGTTTGGTGAAGAATTTCAAGACGCGGTTACAGAATTTAGCAGAGAGGTCCTCATTGGCTGTGGCCATCATGATCTGCACAAGTTCCCCACTGCAAGGCACGAGGGGAAATGAGAGACCCACATTAAGACTCATATAAAAAGAACCTGCTTCTGCTTCAGTCTCATTCCCTGGGGGAAAATGGTCACTGTGATCAACCATACAAGGTGCCCATGGAATACAGGTCTTCATCAACAAACTCAAGGAGGCAGTCAGCAACCCAAGTTCTCCCCCGGAGACAAACACACCCAAGCAGGCCTTCTGATCCCTGGGACATCTGAGTTGGTATAGCTGTCTATACCACAGCCCCCTGCTTTCAGGAGTCCTTGAACACGGAGTTAAGGGAGACAGTGCTTACCCATCAGAGAAGAACTCCTCCATGGCTTTCCGGGCCTGGCTGCTCTCCAGCTGCTTTTCCAGATACTGCAAACATTCCTCCAGGATGGACTCATCCAGCCCACTGAGGAGCAAGAACACTATTCAGAACCCTCCCAGCTGACTCTGAAGAACATAATGAATGACTAGACTTGTGGAAGCCTAGCATCAACACTGGCACATAGTAGGTATTCAATAAATGTTTAATCCAAGAACAGCAAGACCTCAATTTTATTTTACTACCTTCTTTCCTGGGAAAATAAAAATGAGAGATAAGCCAGATGTGGGTTCACATGTGTGCAATCCCAGCACTCAGAAGGCAAGAGTATCAATTTCCAGGCCAGTCTGAATTCCAGTGACGATCTACTCTCATAACATGAAAAGTGCAAACAAAAATCCAAAGAGGAAAGGCAACTAAAGTTAGGAGTGAGCCACAGTCAGTCCATGACTGTTCCCAGAGGAGGGAGACAGTCTGCATGAGTCACTTCTGCAGGGCTAAATCACCTTAAGTTCCTCATGTTTTAAAAAAAACAAAAAGAGACTAGGGAGAGACTCTGTATGTGAGCTATTTGTCACACAAGAATGAAGGCCAGAATTCAGATCCCCAGCACCCACACAGATGCCAGGCAGGTGTTGTGGACCCATACACTGGAGGCAAAGACAGGATTCCCAGGAGTGACCTAGCTGACTAGCCAAAACTGAAACCCTAAGAATGACCAAGTAAGATTCCCAGGGTCAGCCTTGGGCCCCGCCCATATCCACGTAAGTGTGGAGATGCATATACATATGCAAAAAATACACACTAGTAATGCCAGCACTTTGAAGGCTGAGGCAAGAGGAACCCAAGTTCAAAGCAACCTGGCTGCACAACAGGAGGGGGGTGAATGAGAATCTGGGAAGGAAAAGAAAGGAAACGACTTGACAAAAAACCACAGCTCCTGGTGCGGGTACAGCACATCCCCACAGCACAGACTAGAGAGGCAGGTCAGACCTACTTTCTCCAGACCATCCATTTCAGACAGACAGTCACAAAACATGACTCTGGTACCTCTGTATCACACCACACCTACTCTCACTTCTTCAATACTTCCAATATGAACATCTGACATTCCATTCTCTCAACTGTTCCTAATTTATAGAGGATTCCAGCACCTCTTCACAAACGCCCAGAAGCACAGGACCACGGAGGTACCTGTCACCAGCATGGCACGGGGCAGAAGTGGCACATCTCACCACCAGCTGCAGCAGCGCTCTTTCAACTGCTTACCTGCTGGGATCTGAATGGTTGGCCAGAATGCTGTAACACCCGGTGATCAGCTTCTCATACACACGAGCCAGGAACTCATCAGACTCCGCAGGTCCCAAGATGCGCTCCAAGGAGTTACTGCTGATCTCAGCCACACTCTCTGTGCTCGACTCCAAGAGAAGGGGTAGTAGGGTCCGGATGACCTGTGCTGGGTTCATCTCATCCGACCAGCTAGAGTCAGGGAGGCGGAAGCAAGTTAAGAAACATGTCCTAAAATGCTGCAAGGTTGGGGCAAGCCTTAGTTTAGTCTTGTCCCTCCTTGATAGCTGTTTCTTTACATTTTTCTTTTTCTATTGTTTTGGGAGGCAGGGTGTGTTCCGAGACAGGGTTTTTCTGTGTAACAGCACATGCCTTTAATGCCAGCACTCAGGAGGCAGAGGCAGGCAGATCTCTGAGTTCAAGACCAGCCTAGTCAACAAAATGAGTTCCAGGACAGCCAGAGCTACACTGAGAAACACTGTCTCAAAAATCAAAACAAAGCAAAATTCATTTATTAAAACAGCAAATTAATAAGATACATTTGTGTATTAGGCATAAAAAAAACTAAAACCAGAGATAGCAATCCATCCTTGAATACTCTAGAAGAGCTGTCAGGTGACCATTGTGAAGGCAATGCAATGTATTCTCCTTTGACCAAAGTATAGGAAGACAAACTGTCCTTCTGGTAGCCTGCCCTACTCTTTGATTCTAGCAAACATGATGTAGGAATATCACTACTGCCTCAACTGTACTGTACTCTTTCAGCCACAAACAGCACCCACATCATGAACATGTTTGGGGGAAGGCGGGCTGGGCTCCAGGCTCTAGTACTCACACTATCAGATCCCCAGTCAACCTGACCAGGGAGAGGAGGGTATGCTTCAGGGAAGCTGCCAGGGGTAGACTCTGGCCACAAAGAGTCCCCAGATGAGCAGCCTGCACAGCACTGATGTAACTCTCAGATGGGATGGTGTCATTGGCAAATGCATTGCGCTGAAAGAAGAGAATTAGGAGTAATAAATGGATTGTCTACCCTGAACAAAATTCACTGGCAGATTTACAAAAAGCCAAAGCAAAACAAAACAAAATCTACCATAAGCTAAGGCCTCACTAGGTTTGTAAACAGTGCTCTTCCTGAGGATGCTGGGCAGAGGGGAGGAGGCAGTTAAATTTTATTTAGAACAAGGTCAATAGTTAAACAGAGCAAACACCCAGTACTCCCTCCAACTGATCTGAGCATGGAACAGTAAAACTCCTGCTTGTCTGGAACAACTAGGGAGGATCTGGACTTTGCAAGGTTGCAAGGCATCTCATCTCCATTACAAGGACAGTAACTGCCCTAAGTCCACAGTTTCAAAACCAAAAGAGGAAGATGAGTCATCCCTTGTTCCTCCACAGCCGTTAAAGAAAAGAATAACTGTCCACAGAGGTAGTCTGAGTGGCACAGACACAATGAGAACGCCAACAGCACTCAACAGCCCAGAAAGCCTAAGATCTGCGGCATCAACTTGCTGTGGACCACTCTTTGTACACTGTAAATATGTGTTGCTCTCATTGTTAATAAAAGCTGAGTGGCCGATAGCTAAGCAGGATTTTCAGGGCACAGAGAATGATGGGAAGAAGGGAAGAGTCTTGGGAGTCACGAGCAGAAGCAGAGGGAAGCAAGATGAACACACAGTGTTGAAAGAAGGTATTGCCACATGGCAGAGAATAGGTAAGAAATTTAAAATTTAAGCGATAGCTAGTAACAAGCCTGAGCTATGGGACAAGCTTTTACAATAATAAGTCTCTGAATGGTTATTTGGGAGCAGCCACTGAGACAACTCGGCCTTCATCAACTCACTGCAGAGATCAGCACCTGACACGGGCAAGAAAACAGTCACCACTGAGAACTCGTGCAACACAACATGTGACAACACATCACACTTAAGCAGGATTAACAGGTGGTGCAGCCATGGCTCAGAGAAACACAGTGGTCTGTGTTGTGGTAACATGGATTGCTAGGCAAAGGGGTCACATGAGAACATCTGGGAAATCACACTACGGATTTACTATAGGAAAGTGTATTACCATGAGATCATTTCCCAGTAGTCAACTAAAGAATAAGGACACACAGAGTGGCTTAGTGCTTTGATTAAGCCCTGGAACCCAGAGGGACTCACCCAGGATCCAATGTTGGGAAACTCATTAGTGTTGATATTATTCCAGGACTCACAGACAGTCTGCACTGATGACGGTAAATTCTGCACCAACGTTGGACCTGGAGGTGACAGTACAGATGAGCAATCTGAGCAATCATCACAAGAAAGAAGGAATGATGGAGCATTTAAAGCAGTCCCCACTGTCAGAACCATTCTGTACTACGCCCAAGAACCAGTTAATTACTCTGAAGCTAACAATTGCAATGGTAAGGCTTTCATTTCCCATCAGCCACTTTCTAATCTCAAGGGTAAAGATGACAACTGAAAACAAAGGAGGGGATGCATTTCAGCAAGTCAGGCTCCAATCACCATCAAATCTGCCCACCTGCATCCCCAGTCTCAGAGTAAGTATTGCTTTGAAGCCCCCCCCCCAAATCCTGAGGGCAGGGATCTTGAAGCCACATGAACAACATTTATTGAAGCAGAACTAAGTAAGACTCCAAAAAATTAAGAGTATTTAAATGTGACACTGAGGACACACAGACAGTTGTAAACTGTAAAGGGGAATGTCTGAGCTGAACTCCAATTCTGCTCAAGAACTCAGATTTTCTGCCCTATTTTTTGCCAGATCATTCCTAGGGCAGTGAGAGACTGTAGGCCTGATGCAGTCGTCAGTTCCTGTTACTAAACTCTGCAAGTAAAAGAACGCCACGGAGGAGCACAGTAAAAGCAAGCAGCCTGGTTTAAGATTTTGGCTTCACTCTTTGCATAAGAGTCATGACAAATGAAGCTCTCCTAAACCTCAGTTTCCCTGTAAGTAAACTGGAGAAACTTAACTTCACAGAGTTATTGGGAAGGTGCAATCAGATACACCTAGGGAAATGGCTGACACTCAAGGTGGCTCCAGTTAAGTGGTAAAGGCCAGCAAAACACGTGCTCACTTACCCAGTGTGTTTGCCTTGCACCTGCTAGAGCCAATAGCCAAAACAGCTGCAAAGCCGTGCAGCTTCTCCTGGGAGGGCTTCTCAGTGGATCCCTCTTCGTTAAGGTTCTGGAGCAAATAGGCTCTGAAGGGAAAAGAGGAAGAAGAGGGTGGGGGAGCTGAGTCCTGCCATGCTCAGAAGAAACTAACCTTAAAGCTCAGGAACCAGCATCTCTGTTCCCAGTCTATTCAAAGACAGGTGACAGTGCCGGCCCCTCCATGGGCCAAGGGCAAGTGCTTCCCAAAGAACAGTCCACCCTCAGAAAAGTTCCTATGACAAGCAAATCTGAAGGGCACTGAACACTCACTCCTATCCTCCATCCCCCATCTTGGAAGACCAGCAACCTATACATACATATATGTGCACACGCGAACACACACACACATATACATACTCTGAGGATATATTTTAAAAAATAAGTCAAGTGGTGGTGGTTCACACCTTTTAAGCCTAGCACTCAGGAGGCAGAGACAGGTGGATCTCTTGGAGTTCAAGGCCAGCTTAATCTACAAGTGAGCTCTAGGACAACCAGGACTACACAAAGAAACCTTGTCTTGAAAAACCAAATCAATAAAAGTAACAAAAACAGCAACAAAAAACAAAACCCTGTTCAGCTTTAATTTACCTAACATTTCCCAGCTTATTTGCCAGGGAAAATCCACCAGCAGCTCAGTTTTGGAAACACTGGCCCAGGAGGCGGAGCAAAGCCTAGGTTCCCAAAGAGCAGGGCCATCCACGCTTTGCAGTGTCTCATGTAGCTGAGTCAATTATTTGTGTATCTGCCTCCTAAATGCTAGGACTGCAGGCATGGGCTACCATGCCTGACTGTTCCCTCTTTTCACTCCCAGTACTGAGGACAGAATCTCCCAGTTCTAATTTAAGAAAAACTAGAAGTCTCAATTTGTGAGCGATCTCCACTTTGTATATATTAAAAAAGAATTTTTTTTTAATTGAAAAAAAAAAATTTCCGCCTCCTCCCTGCCTCCCATTTCCCTTCCCGTCTCCCTTTTCCCTCCCCCTCCTCCCACTCTTCTCCCCCTCCCCCCACTCCTCTCCCCCTCCCTCTCCAGTCTGAAGAGCAGTCAGGGTTCCCTGCCTACTTCATTTTCTAAAAGGCTTTGTGGGAGCCTAGCCAGTTTGGATGTTCACCTTCCTAGACCAGGATGGAGGGGGGAGGACTTTGAAAAAGAATTTTAAACCTTTTAAACATCATTTGCTGAGCAAATTCTATAGGACATGTAGTTTGCAAGGTTTGCTGAAGAAAGAGAAAGGTTTTGAAATACCCTCCAACCCATTTAGTAATATTTGTCTCTCAGCCTCTCAGCCTCTCAGGCCTCTAAGTCCAGCAACAGGAGGCTAAGACAGGAAGACTGCCACAAGGTCGGGAATAAACAACACAGTGAGATAATTTCAAAACAGAGTTAGTAATTGCTCCTACATCTGGTACAGTAAATTGGAAGCCCTGGGAGTGCTTCATTCTCACTGAGAACTGGAATGGTGGCACTCAGAAAAACTCCTATTCTCTGCAGCTTAGAAGTCCTTCATGGAATTATAAAAATTCAATATCCTGGGACTTTGCCTCTTGGTCACCCCTTTACACTCTGTACTACAGGGAAAACACAAAGCTGGCACACAAGGAGGGGTACAAGCCGAGACCCCAGGGATCTCTCAGAGTGAGTGTGAGTCTCCATACCTAGTGAACGAGGCATAGGTGTCAATGAGTTGCAGCGTAGCTGGAAGAAGGTTCTTGGTGATCTCAGATGACTTATGAGGGTCAGTCTCTGCAGCCATCTTAGAAAAGTGCTCATCCAGAGAGACCTGGACCTTTGAGATAGCCGCATCCAGGGTGTAGATGGACTGCAGACTAGGGATCTCATGCAACTGCAGGACGGTGGTGCAGTCAATGGAGCAGAATGATGAGATCTTTAAAAAGACCCAGGATATTAATTAGCTATAGCAAAACGAAAGACTATAGCAGAGCCTAGTTCTGTCGTTAGGGTTAGAATAATAGCACACCTGTCGGGCGAAGTACTCTTCCACAATCTCAACGTCGTACTTCACTGAGCTACACTTGGTGGAGGTCAGCTCTATGACAGAGCCAGCCTGCTCGGGCTTCATGCCCTGTTTGATAAGGTGATCCTATTTGGACAACAAGAAAGAATGTTTAGGAAAATAACCTGGAAATCCAAAAGCTTTCATTAACTTCACAAGTCCCCACAGTGTGAAGCAAGTAGCCTGTGGAACTCCCTCACAGCCCTGAGCTCCCCTGTGGTACCTTTATCCAGCTGACATAGGAGCTGATCCGGAGGCGAGATGACCATCGCAGAGTGTGTAAGATGTCACATTCACTCATCTCAGGTAAGTTAGTGGCCAACTGGTTCATGTAAATCTTTGAAGGTGGCAAAATTCCCAAGATCCTCCAGAGTATCAAGAAGTAATACTGCAGGGCGCAGGCCTCCTGAGGAGGTGAACAAAGCAGTGGAAGCATTGTGACATGCTCAAGATCTCCCTAACAGAACAACTGTTAGAAAAGATAGTCTTTCAATCAGAACTGTGTGCCATTGTGAACTGAGAGGGCCCTGAGCATCTCAGCACACAGAACTGCTTAGTGTGAACTGGGCCCTCAGAGCATCTCAGCACACAGAACTGGGTGCCCAGTGTGAACTGAGAGGCCTCAGAGCATTACACCAAACAGGCAGATACACTATGACAGTCTGCTCTGTTCTCTACACTGAGAAGCTACAAGGATACTCTCCAACAGCCCTGGCACCCCCTACTTTATCATCTAACCAAGGGAGAGGACAGGGGCTGGGCAGGGCTGCAATCAGACAGCCCTTTAATAAACAGCGTGGAACTGTGCAGACCTGTTTTAAGGCGTCTAGAAACATGCACTAACAGGCAAAAAAGCTCATGTGTTAGCCTTCTAACATGACACAACACCCAGCCATTGACATGTAGGCAGTCACCAAGCCTCAGTTACATTCCACTCAACATTAGCCAAAACATAAAATTACAGCTGACAAAAACATGCAAACTTCGTAAAAATGCTACAGAAACAGTCGGTTTTGCAAACAAATGACGAATAATAGCTTAGGCCCAGAAAGGAGCTTCAGGCCAAAATGATCCATCATCACACGCAGACCCAGCCCCTCCCAGGGTCCACAGTCTTACCAGGGCAGTCACATTCTTATTCTCCTTTCTCCTGACTGTATCAAACTGAGAGCCAGCTGCAAGCAGGGCTGTCAGTGAGGTGTAAAGTTCATCGTACTTGACAAGCTTGGAGAAAAGAACTTCACATGCCTAAGACCAAGAAAGAGACCAAGAAAGACCAAAAACAATTTAGGTCTAGGTGTTGTTGCACACCTTTGATTCCAGCACTCAGGGAGATGAGGTAGGGGGATCTCTGAGTTCCAAGCCAGTGGGATGAAGAGGGAGAGGGGGGGGGCCCCCCCCCCCAACACTTTTTTCTTCAAATTGAAACATTTTCTCCTCCTGGCCTCACATGATCACTTAGTCTCCTGGCTGTAAAAACATCCAATCAACTTAATCTTAATTGGTTTCTCCTTGCAGCAGACTACCAGTTCTGGGCCTCACACTTAAGTTTGTATATTGATACAAGCACACAGCTGCAGGCTTTAGAATGAGAGAGCAAGGTAACCATTTTGTTGAATGATTTGTTAAATTTCTGAAGTTTTCCTTTAAGACAGTCAAATGCTGACGTGTGTGTGTGTGTGTGTGTGTGTGTGTGTGTGTGTGTGTGTGTGTAGTAAAGAGCACTCAGTGTGGGAGAGTGGAAAGCATCTGACCCACAGGTAAAAATGGCTTTAAAATTCTTGAGCAGGGGGGCTGGAAAGATGGCTCAGAGGTTAAGGACACTGACTGTTCTTCCAGGGGTTCTGAGTTCAATGCCCAGCAACCACATCTGTAATGAGGTCTGGTGCCCTCTTCTGGCATGCAGGCATACATGGCGGCAGAACACTGTATTGTATATGTAATAAAATCTTTAAAAAAAAAAAATTCTTGGGCTGGAGAGGTGGCTCAGTGGTTAAGAGCATTGCCTGCTCTTCCAAAGGTTCTGAGTTCAATTCCCAGCAACCACATGGTGGCTAACAACCATCTGTAATAAGGTCTGGTGCCCTCTTCTGGCCTGCAGGCATATACACAGAGAGACTATTGTATACATAACAAATAAATAAATAAATATTTAAAAAAAAAAAAATTCTTGAGCAGGGCAGGGCAGGGCGGGGCGGGGCGGGGCGGGTGGGGCGGGGCGGGTCAGGGCGGGGAGGGGCAGGCCAGACCTTATAACCCCAGCTACTTTGGAAGTTGAGTCAGGATGATTGCTTGACCTCCCTCAGGCTTTCAAAGTTAGTTTAAGAGCATAAGAAAAGACCCTAACTCTTTAAAAAGAGGATGAGGAAGAGAAGAAAAAAGGCAAAAAAAGGAAAAGAAAAAAATTCCAGAGAATAAGAAGAAATAAAGAAAAGAAAAAAGAAAAATCCAGAAGAAGGAATAAGAAAGAAAGAAAAGAATAAAAGAAAATTCCCAGTACCATAGAATCAAGTCGGTGCAAATCCTCCTCAGAAGCCTCTGGGGACAGGACGCAGTAGAACCTGGGTTGTGGGGCTGCATCTGGAAAATGATGAACTTGTTAATCAAGTGTGAAGCATATGAAAGTCAATTTCTACAATTTTCCTGAACTGGCAGGTGATGGACCAACCCTCAAGGGGGAGACTGAGACCCAGGGCCACAGCTCCTCCAGGAGTCACTGAGCTACAGATTCAGTGCCACCAACAAGGACCAGAAGTCATCACCCTCTTGCTGACAATCTTATTTCTGACCTGATGAAAAATGTTTGGACCAGTTTTCTTCTACTTCCTTGAACCCATGATACAGAGGAGTGTTGGCCCGGCGGCTGCTGCTGTCTTGGGATCCACTTGCCCACCCAAAAGGGGGACTCAGCAGGTTGTGCTGCACCTTTGAAATACAGACATTCGAGTAAAGGATATACAGTCACTACCTGCTTTTCACACCAAGGACAAAAAACAGATCTAGTTATACCAAAACTTGTTAGCATCAAATGAAAATGAAAATTGGAAGATTTTTCTATGATTTCTTTTGGAAAGTAATTTCTGATAATGCATCGTGGGGAAGACTGCTCCAGGAATTAATTTGAAAACTGCCAAGCACAGAATCTCTGACCCCCCGTCTCATCCTCTTTGGTGTTGTTAAAAAAGGCTACAACTACAGCATTTACTGTGAGACCCTTCCCCAGACACTAACGCACATGTGGAGCCAAAGTTGAGGGCATTGTAGCTACACAAGCAAGTAGGTTGGTTGAGAAAGAAGAATCCTGAGTGAACAAGGACACCCACTAGTCAACAAACCCATCAAGTAGCCGCCAGTTATCATGTCAGGCTAAACAGCAAGTCTAAACCTAAAGACGTAGCTAGCCCTACCCCATAAAGCCTTCAGAGCCACAAATAAAACCTTACTGCCTACAAAGAATGGAGCTCTGGGCTGAAGAGATGGCTCAGAGGTTAAGAGCACTGACTGCTATTCCAGAGATCCTGAGTTCAATTCCCAGCAACCTCATGGTGGCTCACAGCCATCTGTAATGAGATCTGGTACCCTCTTCTGGCCAGCAAGCATACACACAGACAGAACACTGTATACATAATAAATAAATAAATCGTAAAAAAAAAAATAATAGAGCTCTCAGAAGGAGAGAGAGGAGATGGTACAGGTCTTCACCTGCTCAAACAGATACACAGGGGCTTTGGAGTACTGATGAAGCAGGTAGTCGAAGATCAAAAGGAGGCGCGCCAGGGTTAAAGGCACGGAGCGCATCTGAACCTCCATGTTCACACTCAGCTCCTGGATGCTCTGCACCAACATGGTGAAGATGGTCCTGCGGCCCTTCTCAGAGAAGCTGTGGAAGATGAGGAGCAGCAGCTGCAGGTGCTCAACATTCAGGTCCTCTGTCTCACTGGGCATCACCCCCTGCAGTGCACTCTGCTTCATTGTAGACAAAAACCTGGCACAAAAAAAGGGGGAGCATGTCTGGTGGAGAAAACACAGAAAAGCCCCAAGATCACAGCACCCAGTGCTGGAAGGAGAACAAATTAAAGAAGAGAAAAGCTGGTGCAGAGAAGCCAAACAGTCAGATGTGGGACCAACAAGGTGGCTCAGTGGGGTTAAGATGCTCACCACCACGCCTGCCACCCCTTGTTCCCACCCCAGGTCTCACATGGTAAGAGAGAATCAACTCCACAAGTTGACCTCTGACCTCTCCAAGAATGATGTGGCACATGGGACTGACTGCCATGTATGCACAAGCGCACACCTACAGAGTTCTAAGCCAGGCAGGAGGAGGGGTGGCAGAAGGGGAGTGGGGAAGAGAATATTATAATATTTGGGAACTTGTCAGAAGAGCCTTTAATAATTTAAAAAAAAAAAAAGGAATGAGCACAGTCCATTGTCTGCATGTTCTTTGGCTTTTAGGAAAGAGATCTGTACTTTAATATGGGTGCCCTTCCTTCATCCCAGCTCCCAGAATGCCATAAAGAACACAGTGAGCCTCTGGCATTCAAAGAGGGCTATGATCTTGCAAATCCAACATTACAGCTATTTGATCCTGGGCTAGGGGATAGAAGAGCAAAGCCTTTTAGGAAACCAACAGCTTTGAAGCCTAACCATGAAAACAAACAAACAAACAAAAAAAATGGCAAAAAAACAGGTCTATCTGAGGAGGATTTGGGTGATTAAGCTGAGCTTCCCCCAAGGAAACAAGTTCTTTAAAATGTATCCAAAACTGCAGCAGCCACTCTAAATGCGCTTGTGTGGGAAGCACCTGAGGCCTTTCTCCTTCAGGACACTGGTCATCTTTGGAATCCAGGCTCTGAATGGCAATTGTAACCAAATCTCCCATGGCTATTGGAAGTGTCTTTTCTCAGACCACACTGTTTAACAGAACATCCTCCACACTCCCCATCACTTCTCCACCCTCCTATACAGACAGAGAGCAGCTTCTCCCAGTCAGAATGCCAACCAACCAGTGAAACCCCTGCACACAGCACTCAATCACCCACAGACCTTCTGTTACGGTCTTACCTGTCCCACACTTTCAGGCATTCTGGGACATCAGGGTCACCTTGTGCTCCAGCTTTATGTTGCCAGATAAGCAGGAGACGAGAGAGCACAGAGAGGCCTTGGGGGTGAATGTACAGGGGCCAAGGGCCCTCGGAGAAAGGAGCAACTCCTAGCTGCTGTAGTAGTGTATTCTGGAAAAAAGAGAGAGAGACACAGAACAAGTCAAAAGGTTGTTCAATCACCAAAGCTCCTTTTATGAATAATGAATAACAAAAGGACTTGTCAGTATACGGCTAAAAGAAATCTGGAGAGGAGGTTGGAGAGATGGTTCAGCAGTTAAGAGCATTGCTTGCTCTTCCAAAGGTCCTGAGTTCGATTCCCAGCAACCACATGGTGGCTCACAACCATCTGTAATGAGGTCTGGTGACCTCTTCTGGCCTGCAGACGTAACACACAGACAGAATATTGTATACATATAAATAAATATTATAAAAAAAGAAATCTGGAGAAAAATCATGTTGTCTACCAAATGAGAAAAACAGGACAAACCCCAATCACACCTGCAGTTTAATTAGTGTCTACGCAGGCTTTGGAAAGAAGAAGTGCTTGGAGACAGTGGAATCAAAGCAGTTTTCAAAATGGCTGGAAAGGGAGAGTTGGTGCCTTTAGAAGAAACTCAACACGTCAGAGCGGGGTGGACTGGGTTTGTTTGTTTTCTTTTGTTTGTTTTTAAACAGCATCTCTCTGGGTAGCCCTGGCTGGCCCTGAACTCACAGAAACCCACCTCCTAAGTGCTGGAATTAAAGGTATGTGCCAGCACACCTGGCTAAGTGGACTTCATTTAAGCTAGTTACCTCAGACAAGTAACATCCACTGGGGTTGACAACTTGTGTTAAGTAGAAAAAATGCTGCCTGTGAGAAGCCAGTGTGTGTTACTCAATAGGGCCATCTGTTGGGAGGCCCTGCTGGTCATCAGTTACAGTCTGCCATGGCCTGGAGGCTCTCCCAGAATTTGCAACATGGAGGACCCATCCCCAGCAAGACTTCTTGCTTTCTACCTGCCCTTATTTGGAGAAGGTCTCTAGGCCTGGAGGCCTGACCTTATCTGAAAGCTGTCCCTAAGCCTGGCCTGACTTATCCCTAGTATAACCCTTGGCAAAGTTCCCTGATAGAGCACCCCAACTTCCCCTTCCATAAGTAACTAGGACTTGCACTAAGGACTTTATGATAGAAGCATGCTGTTTAATGCAAATTAGGTGATGCCCACCATTGTCCCCTGCCTTTATATCCTGCTCTCATTCTGGAACAGAATGGAGCTGGAACACTGTCTCCCCAAAGAGTTATCTCAGTGGACTCACAAGCCATCCAGCCCTGCTCACTCCTTCTACTTCCTTCCCTTTGGTGGACCAGAAGCCCATGATCCCTGAGAAAGAAGAATTACAGCTGTCCTTGCTTCCAGCTGAGTACTGTTCCCAAGGAACTAAGCGCGAACACAGTGAGCAGGTGCCATCGGAACACAACCCAGATGGCTCATTTGCCATACGGCTGTGAAAGGCACAAATCATGATAGAAGAAATTACTTTTTCTTTTTTTCTTTTTTTCCCCCTTTTTTTCTGGTTTTTCGAGACACAGTTTCACTGTGTAGCCCTGGCTATCCTGGAAATTACTCTGTAAACCAGGTTAGGCTTGAACTCAGAGATCCACCTGCCTCTGCCTCCTGAGTACTGGGATTAAAATGTATGAACCACTACCATCTGACAACTAGAAGAAATTTCTGACAAACTAAATTCTATCTTTCAAGATCCCTAATAACACAACTCCTTGGAATTCAGCATCAGTCCAACACCATGGATCTCAAGGGCTGTTCCAAGTACCAGGCAGTTACTCCAGGCCAAGCACTGCACTAACAGCAATGCAAACACTTCCTAGTGAACTGACAGCCCCCAAACAGACAGGGATGAAAAGAGGTTGGGAATTCCCTGTGTCATGATGTTACAAGTCTGCACACACACATTAGCAGTTCCCTCTCAAATGCAGAGGGCAACATCACTACAAGAGGCCTAGGGACTCTAGTCCAGAGAAAAGTATTTTGTCTCTGTTCTCTAGACAAGTTAGGTAAAACAAGGTTATGAACACTGAAGCTTCCCTAAACAAACTCCAACTGGGAAAAAGAGCTGAGCACTGTGCAGGACCAGCTTCAGACAGTATAGGAAGTTGCTACAGAGGCCACTCTCTTAACAATTCACTCAACTCTCATTTCCTTCCTGCCAAAATAAAATATTTCCCTTAACAATAGGCAGGTATTAACACATTTCATAACCATCTTCTCAAACTACAGAAGAAAACTTTGGAGATTCTGCCAACAGTTTGGGATTCTGAGAATTTAACTTTTTTCCAATGGCTTGCAAGATTTATCCCTTTGGGAAAAATTGACAAGCCCCTAAAATACATCTGCTGAAATCACTTTTGTTTGGATTTTTTGAGATTAAAGTTTCATTATGTTGCCAGGGGTAGCCTTGGATTTGCAATCCTCTTGCCTCAGCCTTCTGAGCAATAGGCACTGAAATAATTAACAGTAAAAGAAAAACTTTCAGAATAGTTTCCGGTCAAATGTGGAGATCACTGAATAAAGGCACTGGGAAGGGTATCCAAAAGAAATGATCCTTTTGTCTGTGGTGCTAGAATCAAAGTCAGGGCCTGCATGACCAGGCACATGCTGTACCACTGAGCTGCACCGCTGAGCTGTACCGCTGACCCAGGATGCACACTTTAAACTATCTCCTCGGGAATTCCTGTGGACATTAAACATTAGGAAAGATACACACCTGCAATCCTAGGCTGATACAGGAGGACCGCCAAGAGTTTAAGGCCAGGTTAGGCTACAGTCCCAAGTCAGTCATAGCTAGAGAAAAATAATTCCCAGGAATCCACAGGATGACCCCAGCTAAGACCCTAAACAATAGTAGAGAAGGTGTCCGACCTGGCTTTGCCCTGTAGTCAGACTGATGACTATGTTAAACATCACCATAGAACCTTCATCCAGCAACTGATGGAAACAGGGGCAAAGACCCACAGCGGAGCACCAGGCTGAGCTCCCAAAGTTCAGTCAAAGAGTGGGAGGAGTGAGAATATGAGCAAAGAGGTCAAGACCATGATGGGGACACCCACTGAAACAGCTTACCTGAACTAATGGGAGCTTACCAACTCTGGCTGGACAGGGAAGAAACCAGTATAGGACCAAACTAGACCTTCTGAACATAGGTGACAGTTGAATGGCTGGGGCAGACTGCGGGGGCCACCGGCAGTGGCACCAAGATTTATCCCTACTGCTTGTACTAGTTTTTTTTTTTTTTGGAACCCCTTCTCTTTGGACGGATACCTTGTTCAGTCTAGATATAGTAGGAGGGCCTTGATCCTTCCTCAAAGCAATGTGCCTTACCCTCTCTGAGGATTACATGGGGGGGGGAGGGTGTGGAGGGGGAGGGAAGATGGAGGAAATGGGAGGAAGGGAGGGAGTGGGATTGGTATGTAAAATTTAAAGGGATGTGCCACCACTGCCCAGCTTTTTTTTTTTTTTTTTTAATTAAAAATTTCCGGGGCTGGAGAGATGGCTCAGCGGTTAAGAGTATTGCCTGCTCTGATCCAAAGGTCCTGAGTTCAATTCCCAGCAACCACATGATGGCTCACAACCATCTGTAATGAGGTCTGGTGCCCTCTTCTGGCCTTCAGGCATACACACAGACAGAATATTGTATACATAATAAATAATAAAATAAAAAATTTCCACCTCCTCCCCTCCTCCCATTTCCCTCCCCCTCTCCCCACTCCCACTCCCCCTCCAGTCCAAAGAGCCAGCTTTTCTTTTAAAAAATAAAATAAAAAAGACAACTAAGTTATTATTAAAACATGATATTGCCAAATGTGAGAGAAGGATGTGCATCCACACGATCTGACTCCTTGTGTGGGAGTGAGAACTGTAGGTCCCGTGCAGTGTGGCCTGATGTGCTGACTCTCATAGTGACAGCCCCAAGAGACCGACACTCCTCCACCCACAACAGGGAACATGATAAGAAAGATCACAGCAACACTTGGAATGCAATAAGCCTGGACACAAATCAAATGGACTTCAGTGGAAACAGATGCGTCAAGCGGTACAGCGTAAACCTGATAGGTAGCACACAGCATGTAAATAAGGGCTACAGCAATCCTCACTGTAATGTGAAACTAAAGAAATGAGGACCTTGAGACTTAGGGTTCAAACCACCATCCATTTCAGTAGGGAGGGACTCATGCAGTTACATGTTCGTGAAGGTCTTGAACTCAGTTTGGGTGAAAGGTTTGTAAGGGAGAGCAAACATGTTTCCTGTGACCTGATGGCCGCTTTAAAGTGCCTTGGACTTTATATTCCCCATCAGACCGGTGAGCATCTGCCACTCTTACTTTGTAAACAATTTTTAGTGAGTTCTGTCTACTGGTCTACTATGAGAAGTACTGGGAGCTTGTTTAGTTGTTTGCTTCCTTTCTTTAAACTTCATGACATGGGGAAAAGAATATCTTTTTCTTCCAGAGATCCTAACCACTGCACAGGGGCACACAGAACACCCAAGCAAAACCCTGCCCAGCAGAGAGTAAGAACAAAGAACCCTTCAATGATGAGAGCCACCATGTCACAGAGAAGGTGTGAGGCATTCCCGCCTAGGCAGCCACAGTAGACACCAACCTGCAAGTTCGGGGACTGTAGGTCAGAAGTTACCAGGGAGTGGTTGAAGTGATAGAGAGCAGCAGCGAAGTCCTCATCTGATGACCCTTAGGACAAAGGGATACAGTTACTCAGGAACTTGGAGCCATAAGTGCCCTACAACAACACCCAGCCTCTCCACTGACCCTTGAGTCCATCTTTGTCCACCTCCTTAATGATGCTTGCCAGGGTGGCCATATGGTGCTCTGAAAGAGACACACTCAGATAGTTCCGGATGAAATTGTTCCGAGAGTTCAGCATGGAAGATGTGATAAAGTTCAGAATGTTGGAAGCCAGACCTAAGAACTAAAAGGAACAGAAAACAATTCAGTTCAGGGTCATGTGGTACAAACTTCAATCAACCTTAAAGTCAAGCCCAGAAACCTCCATGCCAAAAATGAAGTCTATCACTTAATTCTTACAGTAGAACTATATCCACAATGAAAACCAGCTGCACAGAATGGTCACCCACTTGATGGAGACCTCAGAAAACACCTGCTTTCTGAGCGAACCCACTAGTTCCCCTTTGTCCTCCAGAGCCCACCCCTGTCCAACTCAAGACATTACCAATAACATACTGGAGACTGACCCCTACATACATCAATGATTATTACACTCCCCTTTCTCTATTATTACACTGATTTGTCATTATTATAAAGACTAATCATGGGCTGGAGAGATGGCTCAGAGGTTGAGAGCATTCCCTGCTCTTCCAAAGGTCCTGAGTTCAATTCCCAGCAACCACATGGTGGCTCACAACCATCTGTAATGAGGTCTGGTGCCCTCTTCTGGCCTACAGGCATACACACAGACAGAATATTGTATAAATAATAAATAAATAAATATTTTTAAAAAAGACTAATCATTAAATGATTACATAAATGTTTTATGCTCATAACCTTGAAATAGGAAGGTACTTAAGGCTACATGAAAGAATTGCAAATGACCCATTTACTGATAAATTATCAGGATAAAGGCTGAAACACAAAAGATAATCAATATTGGCTGGATCAATAAGTAAGCATTTATGATGCAGCAAACCTATGCTACAGGCTTTGAAACCACCTTCACAACGCCCTTTGGGATGGATGCAAATCACCCCCCAACACATTCAGATTCTGGCCCAGAACCATTCAGAGGAAAAAATAAGCTTCAAATCAACCTCTATCTAAGCCAAAAAAAGAAGACTGTACTAATAACCATCAGTACTGGAAGCAAGCTCTTCCGTGATATATAATTACTCCCTCAAAGTCCTGCACAGGGGAAGATCTAGGTACCAAAGCTATCCAACTTAGAACTGCTTTAGCTCAGATGGTCCACTTCTCAGCTCAACCACTCAAGTAATCTCCCTTCCTCCCACGGTCCGAACCTCAGAATCTACTCTTACCAACTCAGGATCTTTGCGACTGGCCAAGATGTTGCCCTTCTCACCAGAGGCCTGTTTACTGGGGCTTTTAACCCGAGGAGAGCTTTCCAGGGGAGGGGGCGGTGGAGGGGGTGGAGGTGCAGTTTTCTCTTTACTGGGAGAGATGGTCTCCTCAAACCACTGCCCCAAAATAGGCTCGCTGTCATCATCTGAAAAGAGAAAAGTCACAAAAATAACCATCTCTGTATGTGTGAACCTGTTTTTTAAAAGTGCTCAAGCCAAAAGACCCCACAGCATGCTGATGCCAAGGATGGGGACTGCTCCTGTCAATCTTTCAAGACGACTAAGTGGATAGTGTTTCCATCTTATTATACATTAGTTATGGTGTAGTGAAACTGATTTTTTTTTTAAGGAGTCCAACAACAGAAGAGAAACCATTTCCTCTTATCTACCTGCCTGAAAAGAAGCCAAACATTTACAAGAGCAACCAAGTCTCACCAGCTGCATGCCCAAGATGTGCCATACTGTCCCACAAACTTGACCATGGAAGGGAAGTGGAGAATTATCTTCTCTACTAAGTCTTCAGTTCTGACCTATTCATCCCTAAGCTACAAACCCATGGTAAAACCAAATCCCTGCCACATGGCCTTTTGTCCTGCACAGGGAGAGCAGAAATCCCAGCATGGGCCAACAAAGGAGGAAACATGAGCAACTGAGATGTATTTTCATTCTGACAGAAATGAAAAGCTGCATGGGCTTAGCTGAAAGCAAGATTTACCATTTAGTATAATACACTCAACTTATTATTTTTGAAAAAGGTCTCAAGTAGCCCAGGCAGGCCTCTAATTCACTAAAGCAGTCATAATGACCTTGAACATATACCCCTCTTCCTGCCTTCCTAGTGCTGGGATAACAGGTAAGTGCACCACACCTGGTTTACCAGGCTGGGACGCTAACCCAATCCATCACACGTTCTAGGCAAGCACTTTCCCAGCACTCCCTGCCCCTCGAGCATGTCATCTCTGAAAACACATAAATGCAAAGGCAACCAGGAAGGTGAGACAGAGAAGCACAGCAACTAGAGGGCTATCTCTGACTACCTTGGCTGCTGTCCTCCTCTGTGCTACTGAAGTCATCCTCATAGTATGTGTTGGAGTCGGTGGAGGCGCTGGCATCACTGCTCATGGAGCCCTTCCTCTGCCGCTGCAGGACACATGCCTAGGGAAACCACAAGGTTGCAGAAAAGATGAATCCAGAAAAGAGCTGAACAATTTCATCTCCTTGACGACCTACAAGCGTCTCCATGTCTCAGTTGCTTTTCAAATCAGGTTTCCCCAAATGCTCCCCACGCAGGACTCTAGCTGCTTTATCTTACATAAGCACTCAACCAGAGACATGGCCAAGGGATGTAAAGGAGCATTCCTGGAGTGTCCACCACGCTTCTGCTCCAGAACTGTCACCTCAAGTCACCAAGGGTCAACATAGATCTAACACTGGCATTCAATAACTGTTTCCAAAGCTACAAGGACTATTGTCTTTGTCAAGCTGGGTACAGTGACATGTGCCTGTAATCCACGGAGCCTGAAGCAGGAGGATCACTTGAGTGCAGGAATGCAAGCCCAGAAAGGGAGGCAAGAAGGGAGGAGAGAGGAGTTCTAGGGACGGTTCCTTTCCAGAACTATCACCACAGTCTGCATTGATAAACACCACGCTCTTGTCAACCTCACTCCAACTTATGAGTAGCTTGATTTTCACCCACCTTTCTGTATGAAGTTGAAAGTAAAGTCAAGAGCAGGTTAGTCAGCGGGACAGAGTCAATCAGCCGTTGAATCCTTTGTGTGGAGGTGCTTTGGGCCATAATGCTTAGGACTGCGGGGGGACCATCTGTCTCCCAGCCCTGAAGACAACAAAACCAGAGGTGCATTACACTGTTAAAAAAGAACCCTCACTGATGGCTCCAGCCAGCATGCCGAGTAAACCTCAAACCAATCTGCAGACTCCAAAGAAGAGCCACCTCACCTTGTGGAGCGCCTCCACCTGCAGGTCCTGAAACAGAGATGTCAGCAGCTTGATGGCATGGTTTGCCAGGATCACTGAGAGCACTCCAAATCCCTGATGCCTACACAAATGAAAACAGAACACAGACCTTAAGATCTTTAGCAATGAAGCACAACCTCAGAAATGGCTGTTATCTTGCCATTCTGGCATCCCAGACCCCTTTAAAGGATCTACAAACGTTTCCACTGAGTACTATACACATAAAAATCACCCTAGCACTGCAGCTCATTAACAAAGTCCTAGCCACCAGCTAAACTCACCACAAACAAAAGAAAAATCTTACTCCTCTCTTTCTCCAATCTGCTTCTAACCCAATAGTCCCTATTTCAATGCACTATACAACCCAGATGCTCATGCAAAATGTGTGTGTGTACATGCACACACCAATGTGCATAAAGGCCAAACCTTTAATGGTCAACCTTGGATGCTGTTCCTCAGGGCAATACCCAGTAAGCCCGAGTGATCTTCCCATCTCTACCTCTCCTGTGCTGCAGTTATAAGGTACTCGAGTTCTAGGAACTGAACGCAGGTCCGCATGACTGCACAAGCCTCTAGCTCTTTAGCTCCAGGCCAAACACTTTTTATGTCACACTGAGTCTGCTGAAGCTAATGCTTAACCTACTTCCACATCGACCTAAACAATTCCTTTCCAAACACAGCACAACTCCTGCTAACCTCTTGCTCAGGCCTCTTTTTTTCACAAGACTTATGACAATCTAAAATGGACTTGCTAGTACCGCTGTTATTTCTCCACTTAGAGAATAAAATCCAAAATGGGTGTGATGACAGACTCCTATGAAGCCCAGTACTTGGGAGCGTAAGCAGAAGAACCAGGAGCTCGAGGTCATCAGTTACACCACAAGTGTGAAGCTGGATGGGCTATCAGAGACCCTGTCTCAGAGGGAAAAAAAAGAACAAAGAGGAGCAGAGCAGGATAGGTAGCTCAGCAAATAAGAGCACTGATTGCTCTTACAGAGGAGCCAGGTTATACCCAGCACCCACATGTTATAACTTATGGCTTTTAACTTATATAACATCTGTGGCTCCAGATCAAGGGGATATGAAGCCTTCTTCTGGGCTCCAGGCACATACACATAGGCAAAACACCCATACAAATACAGAGAGATAGCTCAGCACTTAAGAGCACTTGTTGCTTTTGCAGAAGATCTCCCAGCACCCACACGGTGAATCACAACCATCCCTAACTCCAGTTCCACAAGATCTGATGCCTTCTTTTGACTTCTGTGGTTAATAGACATGCATACAGTATTTATATATGTATGCAGGCAAAACATTCACATATATAAATCTTAAAAGTAATATACACATAAAATAAATTAAAAAGAAAAAAGGAATTAAAAGAATAAATAAAATCCAGCAATGTCTCAATTGAAGGAACCACCTGAGCAACAGGTAACATTCACTGTTATCTCCTTATCTCCTTCCCAGAAAGTGCCACTCACCTCCCCTCCACCCCCCACCTGCCCAAGACAAGGTCATATGTAGACCTTGCTGTCCTGGAATTCACACTGTAGAGCAGGTCGGCTTCAAACTCACAGAGGTCAGCCTGCTTCTGTCCCCCACTTCCCAAGTTCTGAAATTAAAGGCATGTGCCACCACCACCACATATCTCATCTTTTGATATGATCTTGTTGGAAACTAAATACACACATCATATAATCTTTCTGTCTCTCAAAAATGAGGCAATGGGATCAAAACGAACTAACCTATCTAGATGCTAGAGCAAGAGGCTAACTTGAACCCTTGGGACAAGGTGTGCACAGCACGCACAGACCCTGGCTACAATCTACAGCACCAAAGCAAACACACAAGCTCTGATGTGGGGTCAGCAGCTCATGAGCCCTGTGAACTAGGAACAGAGCACAGCATCCAGAAGTGGAGCCAGAGGCAGACACATACCCTTTGCCAGGCCCCAGTTTGGGAGAGCCTACTCCCTCTTTTGTACGAGAAAGGATGTCTCTGACTCGGAGAGCAGCCAATGGGTCCTTCTCTTTCCCCTTGTCAGCCAGGGCAGTGGGGCTGAGATTCAGTATGAGGAAGAGGCTATTCAGCAGACACCAGGCGCCCAACAGCTGGAAGTTCTGGAAATGCTGGTGAGAAAGGACAAAACCAAACATCAGAGGGGAAAATCAGACCTGACAGAAGGTAAGCACAGCACACAAGCCTCTTTCTTACCTCACCACCAGCACGGCGGGAGCTGCTGATTGCCTGTCCGATCATGTCGTAGATCTCAAGCTGCCCAGGAACAAACAGACATACAATCTGAGCAGCTCAGGTCATCATCACAAATCTAAACCTTACAACCTGAGCCAGTTTACTGGAAGAAGTATAACTGTCATCAGGTCACTCGGTGACCTACCACCATCAGTTTCTGACCTCATGGGGAACTACCTGTATCTCTCTCAGTGCACAACACCTTCTTAGGTGTTCCCATATGCCCAGCCCTGCATCAGCCAGCTTCCCATCCCAACTAATTCCTTTTATGTACTTACAGCAAAACCTTGTTTGCTACGTCCTACCTGAAAATATATCAGCACCCAATAAACCCAAAACAGTTCACTGAGTAAATGTCAATCCTTCCCAAGGCTTATGGCTGCCACAAACTTACTGTGTTTACAACAAGACCAACACAACACAGAAAGGGGAGCATTTATGGATGCAAATATGCAGAATACCTTGGCTGAATCCATCTTAGAAACACTGTCCAGGGAAGGAGTGTGGAGACCCTAAGCCTTTTCCTCCATCAAGAAAAGAAGCCACACTCCCACATGTTAACAGTCAAGGTTTCCATGTCACCAGACACTTGACTTACACATTTCTGGACAATAGTGGCAGCATCACTTTCATAGTCGTCTTCTTTGGAGCTTGTGGACCCTGTCCGCACTTGCTGGGCACTACCCACATGAAGAATGGCCATGCAGGTGGCTACACTCACACCTGGAAAAGAACAGGCACAGATTACAATCTTGGAGAACGGCCTCAAATCCAAGATACAAAGATGGAACATGCTAGCCACAAACAATTCCATTATTCGATTCCTCAAAGAACTCCAAAGGTCGAGTGTAAATGCAGTCCTGCCACATAATCCAGCCGCCATGCTCCTAGCTACTCACCCAAATGAGAAAACCCCACACCACACAGGAATCTGCACATGAACATTTAATAACGCTCTCTATTTGTAACCACCAACAAATGGAATCAAGCAAGATATCCTTCAAGATGAACAGACAAAGCCAGGCATGGTTGTACACACTTATAACCACAACATGCAGGAGTCTGAGGCTCAAGTCATGCCTGGGTTACAGAGTGAATTCAAGGCCAGCATAGGCAACTTGGCTGCCATGTCTCAAAAAATAAAAAGAAGGTTGCATGTATAAACTCAAAAGTATAACACTTAAGCCTAGCATGAGTGAGGTCATAGATTTAATCCCCAACGTATCTCTCTCTCTCAACCTACCTTCTTCCCTCCCTCCTTCCCTCTCTCTAAATTGGATGCACTACACAGAAAGGCCATGGAAGAACCTTCACGGCCGCTGCTAAGTAAAAGAAGCCAGTGTGAAAAGGCTCCAACCTATACGACACTGATGACACAACATTCTGAAAGGCTAACACTACAGGGACAGTAAGAAGTCCAATGGTTAGTGAAGGGTGGGGAGGAATACAAGATAAAAGGAGCAGCAGAGGGGATATCTGGGGCAGTGACTATTCTGCTTGCTGTGATAACAGTAAAACATGATATTATACATTTATGAAAATCCAGAATCACACCACACAAAAAGAGGCCTACGGAGAGTAGGAGATAGCTCGGTTGGGCCAACCCTGGCTATGCAAGAATGAGGACCTGAATAAAGATCCCCAACACCCATAGAAACCTGGCACACAGTGCATGTCTGTAACCCCAAAACTAGGGAAGATGGAGACAGAAAGATCCTGGGAGTTCACTGGCCTTGTTTATGCAAACAAGGAGTTCTGGGTTTACTGGGAGATGCTATCTCAAAAAATATACAAAAAGATAGAGGAAGACACACTTGATTATTATAACCTCAAGCCCCTAAAGACACAGGCTCAGATGAGCACACCTGTGTGCACACATAGGAACATACTCATACAACCCCCAAACACACACACATAGAACTATGGATTAGTTCACATGTGTGGCCATATTTTATTTGTGATCTAACAAATAAGGCTTGCTTGGAAATCAGCCACTAGTTAGCGATAAAGGCAAGGCAGTGGTGGTGCACACCTTTAATCCCAGCACTCGGGAGGCAAAGGCAGATGGATCTTTGTGAGTTCAAGGCTTAACTGGGCTACGCAAGATTGATCTAGTCTAAAAGAGAAACAGAGCCAGGCAATGCTGGCTCATACATTTAATCCCAGTACTTGGGAGGTGGAGAGAGGAAGGGATATGGCTGGGCGGAGAGAGGAATATAAGGTGGGAAGAGACAGGAGCTCACTGCAGTTAGTCTGAGCATTCAGTCTGAGGACTTGTACAGACAGGATACCCCATTCAGTCTGAGGATTTTGTAAAGGTAAGAACTAGGGGCTGGCTGCTCTGCTTCTCTGATCTTTCAGCTCTAGGCCCCTAATATCTGACTCTGGGTTTTTATTATTAAGACCGATTAGAATTCGTGCTACACACCTATGTCAATAGTGGCTTACTGGTGACAACAAATGGATGGATTATCAGTAGGGTACCATGAGTCTCAAAGGAAGCATGTGAAAACTGTGTAGTGCCTGCTCATTCCAAACACCTTTAAAAGAAAATCTAAGGCCAGGTGTGCCAGTGCACGTTATTTCCAGCACTCGGGAGACACACATACACATAAATAATAAATGAATAAATCTAAATTTTTGAGGGGACAAAAAAAAAAAAAAGATAGGGGACTGGAGAAATGGTTTAATGGTTAAAAGCACTGGCTGTTCCTCCAGAGAACTCAGGTTCAATACCCAGCACCCAAGTGTTGCTCATAATTGCCTGTAACTCCAGTTCTAGGAGATCCATGCACCAGATATGAACATGGTGCAGAGAGGAAACCCTGCCTGGGAAAACCAATAAATAAGTAAATAAATAAGTAAGCAGAGAGCAAAAAAGGAAGACACCTGACACTGACTGGCCTCTACAATGTGCTCACCAACAGCAAGTGCACAGGAATGAACACACACTCACACCACCAGCTGTCAGGCTCCACTTCTGAAGGAACCTGATTAACAGTAGGAAAGGGGCTGTATGAAAACACAAAGAACACTCTTCATCTACACAGGCGCCAGCTTTCCCAAGAAGCTATCCTCAAATCAATCTCACAGCAAGACTCAACCTCTCCTTGATCTGTACCCTTGCATTCTGCTTTATGTTATTCCACTTAGCCCTCTGTTCTCCATTGTTCCTTGTGAGCTGAGTTCCAGCCCTTGAACCCATTTTAAAAAGCCAGGCATAAGTGGGGCATGCTTGTAATCTCAGCAATGAGGAGGTCAACAGGTGGCTCCCAGAGATTTGATGACCAGCCTATTTGGTGAGCTCTCAGTCAGTAAGAGACCCTGTCTCAGATCTCCTGAGTAAATTGGGAGCATGGGAACCTTGAGGGAGGATTAAAGAGGGGAAGAGAGGGGAGGGGAGAGAAGGGAGGGAAACAGAGAAAAATGTAGAGCTCAATAAATATCAATTTAAAAAAATGTTTAAAGCTTGAGGGTGGTGGCGCACACCTTTAATCCCAGCACTCAGGAGCAGAGGCAGGCGGACTGAGTTCAAGGCCAGCCTGGTCTACAAGAGATGGTTCCAGGACAGGAACCAAAAACTACAGAGAAACCCTGTCTCGAAAAAATTCAAAAAAAAAAAAAAAAAAGTTTAAAAAAAAGAGACCCTGTCTCAAAAAAGAAGGTGGAAATAAATAAATTAATTAAAAAAATAAAAAATAAAAAGAAGGTGGACAGCCACTAAAGAACAACACCCAAAGTTGATCTCTGGTCTCCACATGCACTCACACATATGTGCACAGACACACACACCTGTACATGCACACGTTCACACACATTCACACACGTTCACACACACACACATTGAGGCCAGCAGTTAAACAGCAGGGTCACTGCAATGCCCGTAACGGTTTCCCTTGGCCTTACATGTGATATTAGATAGTCTCAGAATGGAGTTCTCAGGGTTTTTATGACTTCTTCAAATCAAATCCATGTTTGACTAAAGAAAATTATAGCAGACATAACTTCTTACCCGCGTACAGACAGCTGAGGCTGAGAACTGTCACATCTTGCAGACGTGAAGGATTGAGGGGTTCCAACACAGGTAGAGAAAGGGTATCCAAGGCCATGGTTACATCAATCACTAGTGAGTGAAAACTGGAACACAACAGAGGAGGATCAGCAACAGTCCTAGGACCTTGCTTCTATAGTCTAATAAAGAAAACCAGCAAGGGTAAAGACGAGCCAGCTCTATCCCTTAGGATTAGAATGAAGTACAAGGTCAAGGAGCAACTTACCCATTGCGAACAGCAGTGGCATCAGCTACTGTTGCAGGCATGATGAAGAAGGAATTGGCTACCACTGCATCCTGGAACCGATTGATGTAGCGCAGGAAATACGGCAGGTTCAGGCACACTCGGAGCAGCTTCTCTGAGCCACCTGGATTAACAAAAAGACACACTGTCCAATATGGGCTTCTGTCTGAAGCCTGGTTCTTCTCCACATGGAAGAAGCACAGGCAAGATGTTTGCGTAAGCATATAGATCAGCTTTCTAACAGTAGACGGGCTCCTACCAAGCTCTTGAAGGCTAGCCACATTCTGAGCTATGAACACGTTCTTGGTCTTGACAGCAGAGGCTTGATCTGTGGATGGCTGCTCATCATTTTCTCCTTCCACCTGAAGAGAAACACAAGCCCTAGCATGACCACTTGCCTGCTGCCAGGGACCCTGCTGGGTACAACAAGGCTGCTCCTTGGAAATGCTTGGACATTCAGCTACAAGTGAGAAACTGCTGACCCAGGAGAAAATACAAGCGAAGTTGAGACATAAACAGCTCATGAACTGTATGTTTTCACCAGAGTGGAGCCTTGTGAGGAAATCTGCACATGTTTCTGTGGCATTCACACTGAGGAAAGCACAAGAGAATGACCCGCAAACGGTCCAAACCACACAAAGGAAGAGGAGAGGCAAATCATTTGGTATGATTTGTTTTGTATATTCTTCCACCAAAGCCCGTCACTTAACGGTGGGAATATAGTCTAAGAAATGCCTCATTGCATGATTCTGTCATTGGACAAGTACCTGAGTAAACTTACACAAACCAAGATGTCTACAAGGTCACCAGACAATAAAGTTTTATGGTTCTATCATCACCTGTATGCTCCCTTCCTGATCAAAATGGTATACTGTATCTTGTTTTGTTTTCAAGATAGGGTTTCTTTGTGCAGCCCTGGATGACCTGGAACTTGCTCTGTAGACCAGACTGACCTCAAACTCAGAGAACCCCCTACCTCTGCCTCCCAAGTGCTGGGGTTAAAGGGGTATGCCACCACCCACTGGCCTTTTTTAGGGGGGGAGGGGGAATGGGGCTGTATCTTTTAAGTAAAATATAATCTTTTCTCAGTTCTATCATCTTAACATATTCCATGAAAATGAGGATATTTGGGTAAAGAACTCACCAGAGCCTGTGGACTAATGGGAGGAGATGGTACGGTTCTAGGGTTAAAAACTGAGGTGAGCTGGTTCAAAAAATTCATCTGTACCTCCTTCTGCCTTAGCTCAGGGCTTACTGGAGACGCCAGCTCTTTCTGATCTTCCACTACAAAATTCAGAAACGAAAAGCGGGGGAAAGATGAGGAGAATGCCAACAGAAGGCAACAGTGGCCACAGAGGGGGTCATGTAAGTAGGGGTGTCAGGCACAAACCATCTGAAAGCGTCTTCACTGTTTGTGGAAGCTTGGCGGACTTCATCATTGCTGTGAAGGTGATAATTTCTGTTCTGTCTAGTCGGCTACAGCCAGTGCACAGGCCTTTGATCAGCAGAATCAAGTGTTTCTGAAAACAAAACATAGCCACATGTCTTTTAGACGATTCTGTACTTTGGGGAGTCTAACTAGTGCAGGGTCTGAGTTAGGTGCACACAAATAATTGCCGTGTGAAGGGCTGGGAATGTACCACAGTCCTGGGGGCCCCCAGAAGGGGGAGGAGAGAAAAAAACATAACTTCAGTGAAAAATACACAGGCAGAGATCTCAAACTGAGGTCATTGAGAGCTAATCAGTTTGCAAATGTCTTATTCTCACAGATTGTATAACTGTTTTCTGTTTTCAACTACAGCTGTGGCTAACTTTTGTAAAAACAGAAGGCCTTAAAACAAACTTAGATTCCTTATGAGTCTCAATTATCTACAACAGGCTAGCTTGATGCCTCCATTCCTGCATGGCAACAATCAGCCATAGCCAGAGTGTGGTAAGACCTGGTCCCTTTTCTTCCAAGCCTGCCAACTTGTCAAACAGCACACCCTTTTCACTGCTACCTGCTTACACATACAGAAACTTTCCATCCTTGGGAGACTCTAGCCTGTCTACAGCTAGCAGGATATAGCATATTCATTTCCACTCCTGTGTTTGCAGCATAGACTGCTGGCAAGCTGTAAGAGACACAGTATGGCCCACAAACAACTATCTGATCAACCTCAGAAAAGGTTTACCCACCTTAGTCTGACACCATTCATCCAGTTCCCATACTTACAGCTGGTTTTAAAATAAGGGCCACAAATGGACCCTCTCCTCTCACCTGGGACACAGCACATGCCTCGTCCGGGTTCTCCAGACGAAGGAGAGAAAACTCAATGAGGACTTTACAGGCCGCTGCCACCGACTGAAGCTGGTTCCGGGGAACTGAGAAAGCAAAAACAGTCACTTAATTGGCAACAGGTCAGCCTCACATGCAACACAGCAGCAGAACAAGCACTGAGCTCACAGGTTCTGCATTCTTAGCAGCAATCTCCCCGGATGACAAAAGCTAACTAGTATTTAGTAGATATTAAGATGACTTTAACAAGAAACACACCACACTTCCTGCACTTCAAATGTGTCAGCTCATCTAATACTTAGGCCGCTTTGTAAGGGAAATACCATCCCAGCATATTTTTAGGCTTATTTATTTTGTTTTGGAGTGTTTTGCCTGTACATATGTATATGCATCATGTACATGCCTAACGCCCGTGGAGGACAGAAAATGGTGTCAAACCCACCCTGGAACTGAAGTTAGGTATGATTGTGAGCTACCACATGGATGCTGGTAACTAAACCTGGACCTCTGCAAGGGCAGTAATTGCAAATAAGGAACAAAGGTCAAATCTCTTCCCATACCAAAGAACACAAGAGATTCATGTTCACACAAAATCCAGGGAGCAGAAGCCTCCTAGGGGCACTAACCCAGTCATGCCTACCAGCATCGCCCTCAATAAATCAGTTCGCTAGCAGGTACATGTATATATGAGTTTAACAATGCTGTGACTCCAGGCCAGTTCAAGGCCAGCTTGGGCTGCCTGGTGAGCTCTAAGCCAGCCTGGGCCATAAGTCTCATCAATGAATACAGAAAGGAATGGGGGAGGGGCTAACAGGTCCCATCTGAAGGATTACTGATAAATGATGAAGGAGAGTCATTTTTTTCTTTAGGGGGGTGGCCTCCGGCAGGCTCCAGTGAATGGATCCACACCTGTGTGCATCCAGGCAGCACTAATATTATATATAAGAAGAGGCTGGAGAGACAGCTTAGCAGTGAACAATTGTGGTGCTCTTGCAGAGGACCCAAGTTTGATTCCCAACACTCCTAACAGGCAGCTCACAAACACCTGTAACTCCAATTGCAGAGGTTCCAACACCCTCTTCTGACCTTCAAGAACAATTGCACTCGTGCACATCCCCACAGAAGGACATGCACTCATACACATAATTAAAAATAAAAATAAACCTAAAAAAATAAAATAAACAGGGAAAGCAAGCACAGAATAACATAAAATGGAAATGACAGAAAACTTTTTTTTTTAAAGTTCTTTTGATTAAGAAGAAAAATGGGCCTGGCTTCATGGCTATGAGGCAGGTGACAAAGCCAGCACTTTTCCAGATCCTGTGGCAGGCCCAGGAAAGGTCTCTGCACTCCTTCCTGGGGTAGGAAAGTGGGAATATCAACAGCTGCTCCCATTCACAGCTGAACAGCCTGGGAGTTGCTCAAACAAAACTTCATTAGCTAAGCGTTCAAGGAGAGACTACCCCCCACCCCCACCCCACAAGCCCTCACCGGGTAACAGGGCAGGCATACTCACTGAGGCTACAGACCGTGGTGATGTAGTGTGTGGACAGTGCAACAAAGGATGAGTAGAATGGCTCATACTGCTTCTCGTGGTGCAGGATTTCTGACTCACTGCAAGGAAGACAATGTCACCAACAATCCATACCCATCACGTGCCCCACATCCCTCTAAGAATTGCCTTATTCTGTCCTTTCAGCAACCTACTTGGTAGGAAGTAAAGGAAATGGCTACTTATTCCTATATTCAATGTGTGGGCTGGGGATGGTGCTGGGACACAAGGCCTCAGCACCATAAAAACAAACAACAAAAAAGCTTAGAGAATATCCAGTTTAAGAAATCAGACTTAGTAAGAAGAGGCTAATGAAGAAAAAATATTTTCTTTTTCTTTTTTTCTTTTTTTGAAACATGGTTTCTCTGTACATCCCTGGCTGCCCTGGAACTCACTCTGTAGACCAGAATGACCTCACAGAGAGCCACCTGCCTCTGCCTCCCCAAGTGCTGGGATTAAATGCATGTGTCACTATCACCTGGCAAGAAACAATTTATCAATTCAAAAATTGTTTAAGGGGGGGGGGAGTTGGAGCAGGGCGTGACAGAGCCCATCTTTAATCCCAGCATCAGGAAACAGAGGCAAGCAGATTTCTGTGAGCAGAGGCCAGTCTGATCTATATAGCAAGCTCTAGACCAGTCACGTCTACATAGTGAAACCCTGTCTCAGAAATAGAGTTAAAAGGAAGCTGGAGATGTGACTCAGTAGAAGAACGTATGGGGCCATGTGTTCAATCCCCAACACTCCCCACAAGCACACACAAAACAGAAGTAAGGAGACACAAGTGAAAATATAACAGAAGGCTGAGGCTATGGCAATAGCAAAACCCTGACCCCTAGCATTAGAACATACACACACAGCCCAAATTACATTACCAATTTATTCTATATTACCCATTAGAAAACACCTTAATTGTTGACGATCAAAAGAGGTCAGGCTAGGGCACTCACAATATTAGCAACAGAAGCAGATGAAAGTAATCCATTCTGAAGACCAACTACAACACAGAGCGCAGGGACTTGGAAGAAAAAAATCAACAGCTCACAGCAAGAAGTCCCCTAAAGCCAACACCCAGTGCCTGAGCAACAGCCTCCTCCAAGTCCCCTTCAAGGAGGCTAACACTAGGTGGCAACAGAATAGCTTGTCCCTTTTCAAACCTCATCACTGCGTTTAGCTCAGGAATTGTCCTCTTCTGCGAATATATGGAGCCCAACGCACTCTAAAGGCTAGATACATTTAAGTCACTTTATCAAATGAGAAGCTAAGGCACAAACCATGAACTAAGGCAGGCAAAGAAAAGAACAAAATGTATCTTATTAGATGCAAAGAGCAGAGAGATGGTTAAATCTGTTTCCTCAGTGAATTAATCCCTAGCAAAAAGTATCCACCCAGCAAGAGAAATGTAAACAGAGTTGATCCATTCACCAGCAGGCTTATCTTCCTGCCAAATGAATACAAGAGCTGAAATGCCAGGTCTGTGTTTGGAAAGTGCCAACGTCAGTGACGGATCACTTCAAAACACTCTCTGTAGTCTGGCACTGCGAGTGCTTTGCTGTCTGAGGATTAAAATCAGCGTGTAGCAAAGATTAGACCCTTATAAGAAGAGTAGTCCTGGAGCACCTAGGGTGAGCCCGGACCTTCCTGATCATAGAGTCACACTCCTCTGTTTATCATGGTATGTAAAGACAAGGGAAACAGAAAGCTAGCTCCAAGTAGCTAGCTCCCTCTCTGAGGCTCCACACTACACCCTTCCATTCACCAACACACTTGAATTCTCTTGTCTACCTTCCGGCTGCTTCTTCTTTTTTCTTTTTTCAGTTTTTTGAGACAAGGTTTCTCTGTAGCTTTGGTGCCTGTCCTGAACTAGCTCTTATAGACCAGGCTGGCAGAGATCCGCCTGCCTCTGCCTCCCATTGTGCTGGGATTAAAGGCGTGCATGCGCCACCACCGCCCGGCCCTTCTGGCTTCTAGAGTGTTCCTACTCTCAATTCCATGTAGTCTGCTGACTCACTGTCCTTTGCTGTTAGTTTGAAAAGTTCAGATCTGTTTACCTCCACTCTTTTCAGCTAACAAGTTTACCAAGTCTTAGAGAAAAACTACCCACTCCAAGGATGAAATTATTCTGCACGTTCATTCCCATTCTGGTAATAAAATGAAGTTATTAACAGATAAACACACATGCACCCACTGGAATAAGTAAACTTATTTAGTTGCCTGGCTCAGTCAGAGGTGTGGAGTTAGAGCTGGTGAGTGGTTGCTGTTCCTGTCCCCTCTTTGGTTTTTTGAGACATTATCTAATAATGCAGTGGTTCTCAACCTTCCTAATGCTGCAACCCTTTGATACAGTTCCTCACACTGTGTGACCTCCAACCATAAAGTTTTTTTTTGTTGCTACCTTATTACTGTAATTTTTCTACTGTTATGAATCATAATTTACATATCTATGTCTTCTGACGGTCGTAGGCAACCCCTCTGAAAGGGTCCTTTAATAACCCAAAGGGTCGCAACCCATGGGCTGAGGACCACTGGTCTAAATTACCCCTGGCTGGCATGGAACTCAATAAATATCTGAGAATGAATGACACCGAATGTCTGCTCCTTCTGCCTCCACTTCCCAGGTGCTGGAATTACAGGCATGTGCCAAGTATATGTTGCCAGGCAGAAAACAAGTCTGATTTGGGTACTGCTGGGGATTTGAACCCAGGGCTACGTGGATGTTCTTAAGTGAGCTACATACATTCCTAGCTGTGTGTCTGTCTGTCTGTCTGTCTGTCTGTCTGTCTGTCTTACCCCAGGGCCATACAGATGCCACTATGATATATCAGAAATTCAACCCCCTCTCTTACAAATATACAGCAACCTTACTCCAAAAATGCAACAAATATGTATCTTAGGGAGGAAGATAGGTATTGGTAAAGAAAAAGATGGCACTATATTCAGCTCCACTTACAATTTGTTTATGGTAGACTAGCAAGACAGCTCAGTGGTTAAGGGCACTTGCTACAAAAAGCCTGGCAACCTGAGTCTGATCCCAGGAATCCACATACAAGTTGTCCTCTGACTTCCAAATGTGTGCCAGAGCACAAGTGCCACATACATACATGCACACACAATAATTTTTTAAATAAAAATAATATGCTTAGGGTAGCTAGGGATAAGGTCGGGAATAAGACCTTTTAAAAGGCTAGAAAGAAAAATAGGTATAATTCTATCTCTTGCTTTTGGAGAAATGTCACCAAATAACAATTTATTGTCACCCATTCGCCCAGAAAACCTATAAACACAGAGATCCCAGCAGATGCTAAAACCAAAGAGGAACAAAGGGCAGAAGGGTCAGTGGGAGAGAGAGCAAGGAAACCGAGCACAGACATCACAAGGAAAGTGGTGAGCCTTGAAGGCATGTCAGCTTTCTTGAAGCACCCACCACTAACAAACTTTGCAATGTGTCCACTGCACCTATATTGTTAGACAAAGACGATGAGGGTTTTCTGTCCTAGTCAGTGGAAAGAGAAGAACAGAAGGCAGCCAAGACAGAGAATATATCTGATGTTATTAAAAAAAAAAAAAAAAAGGAAGGAAGGAAGAAGAAAGAACTAGCTAGCATCTGGAAATATCTAGCTTATTTTAGAAAGAGTGGGGGATCTGAGGAGGGACATAACAAAAGACTAGGGTTCCCTCCACTTTCCCCTTAGATAACACACTGTAAGTCTCTTTCATAGACTGTGGAAGTGCAACAATTCCCTACCCCTTAGCAACTTCAACTTCTGCACACAAAATCCATCGAGTTATTTCTTTCACATTACTTCAGGATGCGCACACAAACACACACATACACAAGTGCATTCACTAGTGTACACACAGGCAGATAGCTACACATACAGCTATTCATTTAACCCAAGAACTGTGAGTTTTCTGACCAATTTTTCTTCTGTGCTTGACTGACGCGTGGTGACTGTGCCAATGAGACACCAGGACTACCCTCCAAGCACACTCTTTTGGTGATGGGTTCTCCCTCCTGTGGCTCAACTGTCAACTATGTCACACTAGCACATAAAGACAAAAGACACCAGTCAGTGCAGCACTGTCTCTCTCCAAGACTTCCAGGAAGGATCTGCACTACCTGATAGAGTGTTCTAACAGCCTCCCTGCCCCAGGTAGCAGCTCTGTTCTAAATTCCAAGAAATACCTGGAAGACAAATTTGTTTTTCAAGATGCTTATAATGAAAGAAGCCAGAGACACTGGAGGGGAGGGGTGGTTGTTTTTTTTAATCTATGTATACTCAATATCAGCTATGCTCCCAACCATGTCTGATAGAGTTCTGAAAGAAATGCTCTTGGCCACAGAACACAGAGGGCTGCACTCAACACTTAAGAGATTTTCAGTCTGTACTAAAAGACCTGCAGGCTATGGACAACAGAAGCCACCTGCACTCAACTAAATAAACTAAGATATCACTTTCTTTCAAAGATCTAAGGACACTTTTGAGGGTACCCAGTATAGTTCGTCCATGCTAATCTACTGCCCTTTGTTTCACAGCATCATCTTAACATCAAGCAATTTGATCACACAGTTAAGATCAGACCCTAAGAGTTTTCAATGTATTCTGTCCTCAAAAGGTCAATTCCAATTATAAAGCTTAACTTGAGACAAGAGATAAAATGGAGACATTGAGAGGAATCTCTCAGGGCCAATATCAGCCCTAGCAGCTCCACAAGAGGCAATCAAAGAGGGAACGGCTGCCAGACAGGGAATAAGGACTGCAGTGACGAAGCCAGAACATCAAAAAAGGATGCAGAGGCCAGCACACTGCCACAGAAAAACAGGGGGTTCCTGGAGGCAAGGGGGAAAGGAGACCAGCTGTAAACATGGGAGAAACAAGGCAACAGTCGTCCCACAAGCACAACAGCAAACTTGGCCCCTAAACCTACGACAGCCAGAAACAATGCCCACCCCAGCAGAAACCTGGGCTGAACTATACTCAGTGGCCTAAAGCCCTAGGCAACAAATGGTTCCACATTCCTGAGTCCCTTACTGCATTTTTCTGGAAAGAAAACATTTGAGAAATTGGTTAACAGGGTATAATTAGTGTGCTCTAAGACAGAGGTCAGCAAACTCGGGCCCAGGTAGTTGACCAGGTGAGTGGATTTATTATCTTTTAATGTCTGGATGTGATGTGTACATTTAAGGCCTGTAAGAAGTTAAACACATCACGTTTGGTCAAAATTGGATAATATCACACATGGCTGCCTTCGTCTAAGATGGCAGAAGTGAACTGTCCACACAGCCCACAGACCTGCAGTTACTACCTGAGCCTTCAGCAAAGGCCACTGATTGTGCTCTACCCTCAACACAACACTGTTTTATAGCATAAGGAACTTATGAGGTTTAACTCTTTTTGTACGATCTAATTTCTCCCAAGAAGACAGAACAGGACTTCAAACTTCACTAAGCTATAAAAACCAGAACATGGAGTTCAAAACTCCTGACTTCCAATAAAACTCAGTATTACTAAATACACACCACTTTTCCTAACACCATAAAGAGGTTTTTTCATGTCTACAAACACAGTTCTTGGTTCTCTCAGATGATGAAGAATGTAGAAGGGTAACTAGCACTTAGCAAAGTTCAAATCTAGTTCCGTGTTTGGATTCAGCAAGTTGCAAGGGGCTGCTCTAAGTTTAAAAGGCAAGGACCACGCATATGGGATATACATGAATGCCAACAAATGGCATTACAAACTCAGTTCACACCCATAAATACAAAAGAAAATCCTCTAACAGGAAGCGAACATTGTTGATTGTAAGTGGTGAGTATGATTCAGGAAAATAGTGGTGATTTAAACACTTAAGACAGTAAAATAGGAGTCTGCATGGTTGGCTGGAGATGGGGAAGAATGTCTAGCATCCATATCTGGAAACCTGAGTTCAATCCCTGGAAACCAAGATGGAAGAAGAGAATCAACTCCTAAAACTTGTCCTGTGGTCTCCATTAGCACACACACATAAAAATAATTCGATTAGATTATAAAATAGTAGGTTGGGGGTAGAGAGATGGCCCAGTGGTTAAGAGCACTTCCTGCTCTTCCAGGACCCAAGCTCAGGGCCCAGCACCAGCGTCAGGTGGCTCATAACTGCCCATAACGCCATCTCCAGGGAATCTGGAGACCTCTTCTTGCCTCCAATGGCATCCACATACACAGGATATACACGTACACATGGATTTTTAAAAAAAGAAAGACCAGTAAAATAAAAAGAGGCTACATAATTTGAGAGTAATACTTTTTGGTACTTGTTTACAACTTCAGAACATTATTAAACATAGTTAAGTAAGAAATTCTACCTGTTAAATCTTAAGTTAGCAGACTCAATCACTGTTTTATTATAAATTGTTAAGGAACCTTCATCCAAAGCATCACCATTACTGTGACAATTCTGACAATAACTGTGATAATTAATGCGTCAAACCATGAGCCTCTCTTGAGTAACACACAGCGGTTTCTAACTTTCCAAATAACATTTAGATATACTCTGTTGACCAACAAGCTAAAATGACCCGCTTAGCAATTTCAGGGAGTTACCGCGCAAGGTTTGGTTAGGAAAACGAAAGTAAGCAAACGGGCTTTAAAAGCTTGAGTCTACTATTAAACTCATCACAGAAAAGGCAGATACTAAGATCGCCCCCTTGCCATGAAGAAATACGACTCCTGCAATCCGACGATCTGTATAAAAAGGTAGTAGCATATAACAGCAAGACAACGAGCAGTCCCATAAGAGAATGAACGTATTTTATTGAGAAAGAGAAGGACTCGGCTCTCTGACACACGCAGTCACGGTGTAAAGTACGAGAGATGCAAAGTAAAACTAAAGTATTCAGTGATAACTAGAGGCTTCAGTCACAGAAACAGCACGTGCCCCCCAGTGATCAGAGCACCAAAGAAAGCCCGTTATTAAACTATGTGGTAGATCTCCAAAGTAAATCTCGGGCTCCGCTGGCAGGGAGAAATGCAAACTCATCCACGCCCTGACCTCAACACAGAGGGGCAGCCCGGAGACACCCGCCAAGAAGCACCTTGCACCTCAAAAACCAGTTCGCAAATGCTGGAGGCCACGCCCTCCAGCAAGGGCAGCCATAAAACTTTTGCTCTGGAGGGGAAATCGAGTCAGGAATGGTTTATGCTAGCCACGGGAGGAAACCTGGGAGCTCGAGTCTTCAGCGCCCGGCAGCCCCGAATGCGTGGGGTGGATTCCCGGCGGGAGGCTGCGGGGCAGCAGGGACTCACGACCCCGCAGGTTCTCCCCTCCCCCCCCACCGTGCTGCCCGTCGGCGCCGCCGCCCGGTACCTCTCGATGACTGAGGCCACCAGCTGCGGCAACTCCTTCATCTCAAAGGCGGAGTAGGACGCGGACAGTAGGGGCCGCACCGCCACCTCCCAGCCCGGGGTCGTGTCCTGCCCGGTCGCCGGGGCTCCGGGCACTGGAGCCGCTGCCGCCGCCTCGTCGCCGCCGCTCGTCGCCATCTTCCGTCGTACTACTGCGGCTCCCTCCGGGGGCTTGCCACCGGCCCAGCGCCGCCTCCCGGGAGGGGGCGGAAGTGACGCGATCGTGCGCGTCAGACAGGGCGCCGCGGGTCGCGCAACAAAAACGTAAGGTGCTGTGCCACCTCTGACTTCTCAGGGCAAGACCCGAGGCAATGCGCCTGCGCAGCACTGAGCGCTTCAGGGGGAGCCCTGGGAGAGATGCCCTGTGCGCGTGCGCTAGAAGAGCGGGCACCACTGCGCATGCTCGCAGGAGCATCAACTACTGCGCGGGCGCTGTTCTAAGGGGAAATATGGTTTCCAGTTTAAGAAAAAAATGAGTTTTGCGACTTGCATTCGGAAGAAATGTGCGAGCAGGCGGAATGGCGCCATCCTGGGCCGGTCAGGGACGACAAGAGACCAAAGCCTGCTCGCTGTTAACCGCTTCCTCTGCCCAGTGTACCACACGAGCAGCCGTTCTAGCGCTTGTGTGTTTGGGACCCTTCGGTAATAATCATGAGAAGAGGTTGTTGATCTTTTGAAATGTGGTCGCAGCCTTCTTCCCTGAGGCTCCAGACTGCTAGCTTTACCTCCGGAGCCATGGGCTCCCTATTTAGTACAGGTTGGCCTCGGACCTGAGCAATCCTTTATCTCCACCTCCGGTGGAATTACAGGTGTGGGTCTCCACGTCGGTTTATAACCCCGAAGGTGAGGGGTTATTTTTTTCGGGCGTTCCGCTGTAGCCCAGGCTGGCCTAAAACACAACACTCTTCTTTCAACCTCCCAAATACTGAGAAATTATAGGTGTGCTAAGCCACATCTGGTCATTGGAAGTAAAGGCAAGTCAAATATTTCTGACTTTTGGGTAACAAGAAGGCACTAGGAATAAACATCTTCCTTTTCAAACACATTTCCGTAGTGGAGATTTGTTCTTGTATTGTCTCAAAGACCTGGGATAACATCTGTGTTCTAAATTTAGAATTGAGGGGCTGAAGACAAGGCTTAGCAGAATTCCATTCTCAGCACCCAGGTCTAGCTGCTCCCTAAGATTCCAGTTCCAGGGGATCTGATGCCCTCTCCTGGACTCTATAGGAATCTGCATTCCCACGTGCACGTAACCCCCCCCCCCCCAAACACACATATGCTCATAAATCTTTTTAAAATGCTTTGTAGTGGCAATGCTGGGGAGGCAGAAGATTAACATAAATTCAAGGCCAGTCTGATCTAAATAGCAACTCTGTCTCAAAAATATACATTTAGATATCAAACACTGAAAAGCAGTTTAGATGAAGCACAAGTTTCATCAATATTCTGACCTGAAAAATAAGATAGGAACTACTGACGAGTAATATTTTAAGAATTAAAACTGAAAAGTAATGTCTTTTAAGCCTGAGAGGCTAGGGAAGTATCTGAGAACTTCAAATCGAAGGCACTAGAGAGAGAGTTCAGCACTTAGTACAAGCTGCTCTTCCAGAGACCCCAGATTGAATTCCCAACATCTATACTCACCAGTAACTCTAGCTCCAGGGAATCTAACATCCTCTTCTGCCCTTCCCCTGGACCTAGAGTTCCTAGTGGGACACGTCATACATAAATAAAAACATTTTTTTTTCAAGACAGGGTTTCACTATGTAGGCCCAGTTGTCCTAGAACTCAATCTGTAGACCAGGCTGGCCTCAAACCAGAGATCCACCTGCCTCTGCCTCCCAAGTGCTGGGATTAAAAGTGTGAGCCAACAGTGCCTGTCAAGAAAAATCAATTTTCAGGGAGCTGAAGAAATGGCTCTTTCAGAGGGCCCAGGTTCAGTTCTCAGCACCCACAACCATTCTAAGTCCAATTCCAAGGGATCTGATGCCTTCTGATCTGAGGGCATAGGTCATGAAAATGGCATACACACATATATACAGACAAAACATTCATGCACATAAAATAAGTCCTTTGAAAATCTTTTCAGTAAAATTTAAAAGCTGGCAGTAGTGGTGCGAGACTTTAATCCCAGCACTCAGGAGGCGGAGGCGCACAGATTTCTGAATTCAAGGACAGCTTGGTTTACAAAGCAGGTTCCAGGACAACCAAGGCTACACAGAGAAACCCTGCCTCTTGCATTGTTTGTCCTGAGATAAGCAGCCATGTTGGAAGGGCACAAAAGCAGCCCCTGGACTTTGTCTAGGACACTTCCAATGAAAGTCCCACTGTCCAGGGAACCTTTAAGTCACAGCTAGCACCAACTTGACACCCACGTGAGAAGACCATCTCCAGCCAGCCCAGCCTTCAGACACCTGGTAGTGACCAACATCTTGGTTACAGCTTCTTGAGCTGGAGTCACTCAACACCTCACCCACAGAAATTAATCAAGGGGAGAAACTGAAGATATGGCTTAGGGGTTAAAAGTGCAAGGCTGCTCTTGCAAAAAGACCCAGGTTCAGGTCCCAAAACCCACAATACAGCTCACAACTGTCTTTAACTCCAGTTCCAGGGGTCTGATCCCTCTCCTGGATCTTTGGGAACCAAACATGCACATGTTGCACACACATACACATCAAATCAAGATAAATATAAGAACATGCATGGTGAAACACACTTTAATCTCAGAACTCAAAAGGCAGAGGCAGGCAGAGCTTTGTTAAATTCAAGGGCAGCCTGGTCTATGCAGTGAGTTCCAAGACAGCCAGGGCTACACAGAGAGACACTGTATCAAAAACAAAACAAAAAATTAAAAATGAAAAACAGGATCTCTGAACTTGAGGCCAGCCTGGTCTACAGAGTGACTTCTAGGACAGCCAAGGATACACAGAGAAACTCTGTCTCAAAATAATAAATAAATGAACAGGGCTGTAAAGATGGCTTAGTGGTTAAGAGCACTGGCTGTTCTTCCAGAGGTCATGAGTTCAATTCCCAGCAACCACATGGTGGCTCAAAACCATCTGCAATGAGATCTGGTGCCCTCTTCTGGCATGCAGGCATACATGGAGGCAGAATGTTGTATATATAATAAATAAATAAATCTTTTAAAATAAATAAATAAACAAACCAGGCCAGGCGATTCCCAGCAACCACATGGTGGCTCACAACCATCTACAATGAAATCTGGTGCCCTCTTCTGGCCTGCTGCATACATGCAGGTAAACCACTGTATACATAATTAAGTAAATCTTTTAAAAAAAAAGCATTTTAAAAAAAAGTTTAAGATGAACTACTGGGAATTCTATGAAGGGTGGGTCACTTCCTGACCTTTAGCTACTTTACAATTCTGGCACTTAAGTAGAGAAAAACTAGAATCTTGCAGTCTAACTGTACTATGGAAACACAGCAGGCAGTATATGGGGCTGGACATGAGGCTCAGCCAGTAATAGCACTGGCTGCTCTTCCCAGAGGACTCAGTTCAGTTCCCAGGAACCCCCATGGTGGCTCACAATCATCCATAAGTCCAGTTCTAAGGGATCCAGCAACCTGTTCTGGCCTCCATGGACACCAGTCTGCATCACATAGATTCAGGGAAAACACTCAAAATGAATCCTAAAATAAAAACATGACAATGTGATAAGAACTGATGATGTCACTTAGCCATCTTACACAAAATTCACGCCAGTCTGTCTCAAAGTGAGTGCATAGTGGCATATGTCTTTAATCCAAGCATGTCTGTGTGCTCCAGGCCTGCCAGAGATGCATGGTGAGCCCTCATCATGAAACAAAAGCTAAAGCAGAAAAATGTAATGGGTATCACTATCTTTCCCTGGGTGAATTTCACAAAGCCAGTGAGGACAGGGCCTCTAGTTGTAAGTGTCAGATGCTCACCCCTTACACCAACTGGACAATTTACAAACAGAGGAAACTGGTTACCACCCACAAGGAAGTTGGCATGATAGCCTTATGCTCACAGAGGCCAGGAGAGGATATTGGATCTCCTGGAGGTGTAGTTACAGGTGCTTCTGAGGCACCCAGTACAGGTAATGCAAACTGAACTCGGGTCCTCTGAAAAAGCAGCAGATACTCTTAAGCACTGTGCCATCTCCCCACGCCCCACTCCTTTAAAAAAAAAAAAAAAAAGACAAGGTCTCATAGCCTACGCTGATATATAGCTGAAGATGTCCAAGTGCCCTATTATAGGGGTGTGCCTCCACATCTAGCTTTGGTCCCCCCCCATTTTAATGCAAAAGTATCTTCAAAGTAAACTCTAAAGACACATAACAGAGCTGAGGCCAGATCACTGATCATTGCTTTATTCCAGGGAGCATGGTCAACTGCATTGCCTTCCCTTCTTCAAAAAGAACAATCAGTACCAGGTTCACAAACAGGGAAAATTTAGGATTCTTTCATGTGTAGTACACAGGAGCCCTGACAAGAGTGCACACACCCCACACAGGAGCCCAGACAGGAGTGCACACACCCCACACAGGAGCCCAGACAGGAGTGCACACACCCCACACAGGAACCCAGACAGGAGTGTACACACATTCACACACGAGCCAGACAGGAGTGCATATACACCCCACACACGAATCCAGAGAGGAGTGCACACATACACACACACAAGTCCAGATAAGAGTGCACACACCCCACACAGGAACCCAGACAGAAGTGCACACACACCCCACACAGGAGCCCAGACAGGAGTGCACCCCCCCCACATGACCATTCAGGAGTGCACACACACACCCACATGACCATTCAGGAGTGCACACACACCCCACACACGAGCCAGACAGGAGTGCATATACACCCCCCACACGAATCCAGACAGGAGTGCACACATACACACACAAGCCCAGACAAGAGTGCACACACATCCCACACAAGAGCCCAGACAGGAGTATACACACACCCCACACACAACCCAGACAGGAGTGCACACACCCCCCACACAAGCCCAGACAGGAGTATACACACACCCCACATAGGCCCATTCAGGAATGCACATGCATCCCACACACGAATCCAGACAGGAGTGCACACACACCCCACACAGAAACCCAGCCAGCCAGTAGTACACACACATCCCACATAGAAGCCCAGCCCTAGTACACATAGCTAGTTCCAGGCCAGCAAGGGCAAAATAGTAAGACCGTGTCTCAAAAAATAAGTAAAAAGGTACTGGGGCTATAACTCAGTAGTAGAAGTAGAGTGCCCTGGGTTTGTCCCAGCATCCTCCTTGGAGGCCCCCCTTAAAACTTAATAAGATTTAAAAACTACTTAAGAAAAATAATAGCCCACATGGCTCACCTTATGGAGCACTCAGTGCAAAGAACCAGCCTAGCATGAGACCCTGGATTCTATGCCTAATGCCACACAGGAAATTATACCAATGAGATTTAAAATTTGCACACTACCAATATGATGGCAAACATCTATAATCCCAACACTGAGAAGACAGGCAGGAGGACTGCAAGTTTGAGGCCAGCCTAAGCTATAGGGCAAACCTCCACCTCAACAATAAATAAGGTTTTTCCTTAATAAAGGCCCTTTTTTTCCTAACAGGGCTATAGGGTGTCTGGGGCCTGCAGGAGCAATGAGATGCTGGGACCTCAAAATCTCATCAAGACTCAGATAATTTAATAGCTTTAAATAAAGCTTTAGTGCTGGCTGGGCGGTTGGTGGCACACACCTTTAATGCCAGCACTCAGGAGGAAGAGGAAGGCAAATCTTTGTAAGTTCAAGGCCAGACTGGTCTACAGAGCAAATTCCAAGATAGCCCAGGGATACACAGAGAAACCTTGTCTCAAAAAACCACAAATATTTAAATTTAATTAAAAAAAATGAAAAAAGGCTTCAGCCTTGCTATAGCTCAAGAGAAAAGCACAGGCTATGTGTGAGAAGCCAAATGACTGTTCTGTACTTGGCATTGATAGGCTGAAACAAACAGTGGCCAACCATACAAATGACAGCATGGAACAAAAAGTTTAGTTAAAATTAGTTCTGACTCAACATACGGATCCCTCACGTTCTGTGATATCAGAGAGAAGCCATTGGGTGGGATCAGTCCTGACTTAAGCTAAGAATGGCTTGCTCGGCCCCGTCAAGGTCAAGCAGCCAAGTGACCCTTTAAGGCAGAGCTGAGCTGACCCATCAGGCTTGGAAGCAAAAGAGGGAGAAGTTGTCAGAGGATTTCTAGTAAGGCTGGAGACACAGAAGGCCAACCAAAGTCAATTTAAACAGCCTCCGAAGAGAAAAACCAGAGGCCTCATAAAAGGAAAAAACAAAAGCAAAAAACCCCAGGTGGATGGGCCGATCAAGAAAACAGAGCAGTGGATCAGACGCATGGAGAGCCTGGCTGAGGTGGGTGTCTGTCCCACAAGGTCTGTGCGTCACTGTATCCCAGCAGCTCAACATGAAGGTCATCCTTTTCCACCAGACTCAAGTGAGATGAGAACCTAATCCAGCGTCACCGATCCACCAATCCACAGCCATAGCTCCTGGACTGACTGCTTCCCCGAGGCTCTCCACTCTGGCAGAATGCTCATGTTTTACCGCCAGGCTCGATTGAGGAGTTTCACCTGTGCCAGCCTCTTTGTGATCATGGTGGCAAAAACCAGGGCAAAAAGGACACTGCTGATTAGTACATAGTCATAGTCATCCTTCAGGACATCGAACTGCTTGGATGGGTAAACTCGAGTTTGGTAAATGTCCAAACCGTAGGCCACGACCTGAAAGACAGACAGAATGAGAACTGGGAAGGAAAGGTAGCCAGTGAGTCACCAGCACCTCAGAGTCAGTCAGGAAGGAGATGGGATCCTTAGGGCACAGAGCCACACTGCAGATGCCACACGGGGACACTCACCAGACAAGTGGACTCCAGGCCTGACGGTGCAGTGTAGATGCCTCGCATCCGAGAGACTGTCTGGTTATAGTTTATGAACCGCTCTGCGTGGATCTGGACATCCGGAGAATAAGGGATCAGGTTCTCCTCTCTGCAAAACACAGGAGGGGGACGGGGACTCTAAAAGCTCCTGTGAGACAGGGATCTCCTTCTTGGCTGTCATTCCTGGGAGCTGGGAAGGCTCCAGGACACACATCAAATCATGAATCTCCTTTGAGGAAGACCTGAGTTAGGTTGTCACAGATGCAGCAGCTAAAGGAACGGTGAAGGGCTATACGGAAGGCTGGCTGGAGAATTTGGTTAAGCATCAATTTGATAAGAACATATAACACAAGCCAGGCATGGAGTTGTATACCCAGAAATCCCAGCACTTAGAAAGCTGAGACAGAAGGACTGCCTCAAGTTCAAGGGCAGCTTGAGCTATAGGGATTTCCAGGCCACCCTGGGCCTCAATTCAGCTCATCTGCAGGAAACATGTCACCCTTCTTCTAGCTCCACCCCTCTCTTACTCCAAGCCATACTCCTCTGTTCTCCCACTGCCCAGCCCTCTGGGCGTCCCTAAGTGAAAAAACTTCAAAATATAGGGAGGAGACAGCCCCAGATGACATTGTTCACGCTAGTGGGAACAATCAACCAGCTCCAGGCCTCCCTTTCCAATCGGACCCTTCCTCATCTTCTTCCCTTCCTAGGTCTCCACCCTTCACTGCTCCCATTCAACAGCCTTCAGACTCAACAGACAGGACTTGAGGGCCTTGGTGCTGCTTCCTCTACCTGAAACATTCTCCCTCAGATACCATACAGCAAGCCTATGCCAGCCACCTTCAGATCACCTTTTCCCAGGGATTTCCCGGGCCTGATCTCAAATTCTCCCACACATCCTTGCGGCTGTCCTGTATGCGCTTCCTCTCTACCAGTGATTAACACCATTCAGTTTGCTGGCTACTTAATGTCACTTCCCACCCAGACACCAGCTCCAGGAGGCAGGGCTCATGGTCATTTGTTCACCTGAGACCCTAGCATGGCGGGCAGAGAACTAATATTATCAGTGGGATTAAAGTCCTGACAGTCAGGGCCTTCTGCCCACAACAGTCTCACCTGCTTTGTTCTGTTGGGATCTCAGGACGCCGGGGATCCAGCAAGGCCTTGGGAAGAGAAAGGATTGCTCCAGAAGGCAGCCCAACTGTACAGGAAGAAACGACGGTTCACATTTACCTGACCCTGAATGAGGGCTGGTTAGTTTACAATTAAGAGTTTAAAATAAACAAAGAGAAACATAGGTTGTCAAGGTCCCATTAAAAAAAAACACCTTTAATCCTGGCACTCGGGAGGCAGAGGCAGGTGGATCTTTGTGAGTTCAAGGCCAGCCTGGTCTACAAGAGCTAGTTCCAGAACAGGCTCCAAAGCTACAGAGAAACACTGTCTCAAACGCCTACACACACACCCCAAAAAATTCAAAACCAAAATGAAACCATCACATGGGTACAAATGAAGGCGCTGGCTCTGAAGACACTGATTTCCTCACATATTCTAGCTAACCTGAGGCCATGTGGGCTGCTGGGTAATGCAGCCAGGAAGGTAGAAGACCAAGCATTAGACAACATAAGTTTTATAATGGTGATCAAAGGTCCCATGATACCCAGAGCTGGCAAGTAACACCCAGTGCCAGTCAAAGCTAAGAGTCCCAAATGTCTTAAATAAACTCTAAACTATTACTGAGTCCTAATCTTAGACTCTACCAAATAAGTAAGTCTCTGGTTTCTACTCAAGTCTTTACAAGCTGTGTTAAGAATGACATGGGGTGGGGGCTATATAGGGAAAGATGGCTCAGTGGTTAAGAGCACCGGCCGTCCTTCCAGAGGACCAGGGTCCAATTCTCAATTCCCACACGGTGGCTACAACTACTTTTAACTACCTGTATCTAACTCCGGATCCAGTGAATTCAGTGCCCTATTCTGGCTTTCCTGAGCACCAGGCACATGTGGTACACAGATGTGTGCAAACACCCATATACACAATTTCTTTTTAAAGTTTAAAAAAAAAAAAATCACATCAGAGCTAGGCATGGTGATGAACACCTTGAATTCCAGCACCTGAAAGGCAGAGAGAGAATCTCTGGGATTAGAGGCCAACCTGGTCTACATAGTAAGCTCTGGGACAGCCAGGGTTTTATAGAGAGACTCTGTCTCAAAAACAAAAAAAAAATCAGGATGCTGAACATACAAGAGATGGAGGCAGGAGGATTAGGAGTTCAAAGCTACCTTGGGCCATGTAAAATCCTGTCTCAAACAACAGCAAAGAATGACATAAAAAGTCAGACACAGAACCGGGTGGTGGTGGCGCATGCCTTTAATCCCAGCACTTGGGAAGCAGAAGCAGATGGATCTCTGTGAATTTGAGGCCAGCCTGATCTACAAGAGCTAGGTCCAGGACAGGCTCCATACACAGAAGGACTTAGTTTCTGTGTGTGCGCTAAGGTCATAAAAAGTAGGAAGAGGACCATGTGGAAGAAGAGATAGTGGGGGTCAAGAGAAAGAGAGTCTAGGGAACGCCACACTACACAGAGTAGAAGAGGGACTTTGTAGAAGGTGGGAAGAGACCAGCAGAGGGGAAGAGCATGAATAAGAACAAAGAATATTGACACATTATTTTGTATGCTAATCTAAGAACATATTTTCAGCTAAAATAAACAGACATCAGGGATGGCTTTCTGAGATGCAAGAAAGAACCAAAGAAAGGAAATGGTTCATGAGCATCGAGTACTGAGCAAAGACTGTCAAATTTGAACTAAGCAAAGAGAAAGAGAACCAAATATCCCTGCTGGCAGTGCATCCCCACTACAGTGTGAACTCACTCTCCCTGCTGACACTGCATCCCCACTACAGTGTGAACCAGTCCCCCTGCTGGCAGTGCATCCCCACTACAGTGTGAACCAGTCCCCCTGCTGACACTGCATCCCCACTACAGTGTGAGCCCAATCTCCCTACTGGCAGTGCATCCCCACTACAGTGTGAAGCCCTCCTCCCAACACTCACTGAGCAAGTGCCGGCTGGTGATGCCCCGCTCAGTGATGGTAGCCTCCATGGCACTGATTGAAGAGGGGAAGATGTAGGACTGCTGGAGGACTTGGGGCAGCTGGGGACGGTCTAGGGAGCTGAAGGCAGTGGCATTATACTGCTCCGTGCCCTCGTAGAGCTCCAGGGCAGTTAGCTCATTGCGCCGCGCCTTAGAGTTCCAATACTGGTACTGTGGGGAGAAGGGGAGGCAGTTTGGGTTTAGTGCTGTATCAACCGGAAAGTGAAGGTTACACTACAGATGCCATTCACAGCAGCTGCAGACTAAGGGAAAAGACCCAGTTGTCCCCTGCTCTTCCTCCTTGTAGCAATCTAGGCTGTCCAAAGTTGTCCATGATACAGGAACTGCCAGGGTTATCTGGAGTCATAGTAACAGCAGCCACCTTCTAGAAGCTTATGAAGTGCAGTGTTCTGAGCTAGCCCAGAAGAGACTGCTACTGTCCCTACTTTACAATGCATCCAAAGAGCTCACAGATTAGTTCCAGGTTCTACACAGGAGAGGGAAGAGCAGAGCAAGGCCAAGCAGTCAGATATGGCCCCAGGTCCCACCCCATCTGGACCCTGTGCTGCTTTCCAGGGGCCTGAGGTCTTGAGAAAGCACAGTGGTTGCTGTTTCTGGGAAGAACGTAAGAGTCAGGGGCCTCCTGAGCTGCTCTGCGCCCTGGCAGTGACTCCTTACCACCACCCAGTTCTCTGAATGCACGAGGTGAACAGGGCCCTTGGCCTTCTTCTGCACGGAGGAGTGGATGATGCGCCCAGTGACACCATCAATGAGGAAGATGCCAATAAAGGTGCGCTCATGGTGAACATCTGTGCTCTCTGTCACCACAGCCAACAGGTTGGGGTTCAGACTCTAGGGAGAGAAACCACAATGACAAACTTTAGGAACTGTGATAGCATGTCATGTACTTGGCTCTCCGGTGAGCCCTGGGGCCTGAGGCCAATATGGAGCTCAACAGCTTGGTAAAGGAATCAGTATTGTGGAGCAAACTTGCTTTGCATATTCTAAGGACTGGGGCCCAATGCATGTCTTGCATGTCTCTTAACCCTCTCTGAAACCTTATGATACAGGCACCCCCCACAACATAGCTCTGAGGAGCAAACCCAGCTGCAAGTGTCTTTGCTGCGCCGTCAAGCTCACCACCACAGCTTTCTTTTGAGAAACAATGTCACTGTATAGTCTAAGCTGGCCTTAAATTTATAATCCCCCCACTTCAGCCTTCTGAGTGATGGAATTAAGAGTGTACCTTCCCTCCTATAAGGTAGTTTGTAGCCTCACAAATCACCTCAGTGAATTTCTGATGGACTGATTAACCTTTAGCCCCAGAAGACCATAGTCATACCTGTACTATTAATAAAACTAGCATCTAGCCGGGAGGTCACACAGCAAGCACTGGGAGATGACACCCACAACCAGAGGAGGAAGGTATATTTGTTTAGGCTGGGCACATAGCTGGACGGCAGAGTACTTTTCCTAGCATGGCAGAAGCCCTGAGTACATCTACGGGACACACGCACTTCACAGACAAAATCAGTACACAAAGGAATCAATGGCTTGACCAGAACTCCAACACTTACTTTCCCTAAAGCCTTACTACTTGGGCCAGCAAAATGCCTTAGCAAGTAAAGACAGTTGCCACCAAGCCTCCCATCAACTGAGTTCCTACCCCAGGGCCCACATGGTGAAAGGAGACAGCCAACTCCCGCAAGTTGTCCTCTGACCTCCACACACATGCCACAGTACATGCCCCATTCACATAAATACAAAGTAAATAGGCAACAAAATAATAAACAGGGCTTGTTAGTGCACGCCTTTAATCCCAACACCCAAAGGCGGGGTGATCTCTGTGAGTTCAAGGATAACCTGGTCTACAAAGTTTCAGGACAGACAACCAGGGCTACAATATGAGACTCTGTCTCACAAAAAAAATAATAAATCTAAAAATTATACATATTAAAAGCCGGCCTTCCTCATTGTCAGGCTGCTGCATCATACCTTATAGAGCACACTTCGATCCCCCATCACCCGGCCCTGGGAGTGCACGTGCTCGCTGCTGCGCTTCCCCTTCACCTTGACGACCCGCTGCACTTCTGGGGGAATGGTGAGCTCCCAACTCAGTTCCGTAGTGAGATCCTAGGGAAGAACAAGAGCACGTGTGATTAGGAGATCACAGGATCAGAGATGCAGCCAAGAGCACATGTGATCAGGGGACAGGCCTGGGCCAGAGACACAGTCAGAGGCATCCCACAGCTGACCCAGCCTGCAGTACATAATGGTGCATGAGGCCTGTGCACTAGAGGACCAGAGAAACAGTAAGAGGCATCCCACAGCTGACCCAGCCTGCAGTGCAGTACCTCAGGGTCTGTGTACTAGAAAGACCAGGAACAGACCTGGCTTAGGCTAGACGGATAGAAAAGTCAGTGACATGATTGCTGAGTTTGATTCCCATGCCCAGATAAAGGAAGTCTGGTGGTGGCTGCACTGTAATTCCAGCACAGCGAAGATGGAGAAAGAAGGACCCCAGAGGGGTCATGAGACACACTGATGCATGTGCCCACACAGCGAACAGGTAGCAAGGACAACTGGAAATGGGATACAGGGATGTGTATATATGAGGGTGTTTTGCCTGCATTTATGTTTGTGCAGCACAGGAGGTCAGAAAAGTATTGGATTCCCCTGGGGCTAGAGACACAGTTGGCGGTGCTGCCATGTGGGTGGTGGTAACAATCCAGGTCCTCTGGAAGAGTGGCCAGTGTTCTCCATCACTGAGTCATCTCTCTGGCCCCTCTGATATTTTTAATAAAAATTATATTAATAGGGGCTGGAGAAATGGTCCAGGGGCAAACAACTATCTGAATCATGAACCCTGGTTGCATGCTCTCTTTCAGAGACAGCAGCAAGGAAAGACAGTTAGCTGGGTGTTACTCAACTTCTCCAAGCTAGAGGAGTTTCACCCCAGCTTTTGAATCTATTTATTTATAAATAGAATGATAGAAATTTACTTAAGGCTGCCTTTAGCCTCAGTGGGAGAACCAGTGCCCATAGGAACAGGATTTCCACCAGGCTGCAGCCTGTGTGGCCAGGCTGTCGTAATTGCTGGCTGAAATAGCAGTAGATTAAGGCACAGTCCCTGTGCTAAAGTTAAAACAACAACCCAGTATAAACCCAGTATGAAATGTGTGCCTTTGAATCGGGCACCAGGGCCACTGTTTAACCAAACAACAGGAAAGACCCACAGCACCTCCCAAGGACAGTCAGCTGCTTCCTCCCTACCTTCCGAAGCCGGTATCCACTAAGCCGCCCCTGCTCTGCATCCACCAAGTAGAAGAAGATGGAGGGGGCAAGTTCATGCAGCTGTCGCAAGACATTTCGAGTAGCTGGAAAAGCTGTGACCTTGAAAACACCCAGATAGCCCAAAAGTGTTAAATGTAAGTTCAGAAACCTTGAAGCCCATTTCTCAAGAACCACTAGTGTTTACCCACTAAAGAAAGCTTTTAAGCATAAAACAGTGAACCATAAAACCAGTCACTGGATCTATTTAAGGCTTAAATATGGCTCTGTTAAGAACTTCAGTGTTGCTGGGCAGTGGTGGCACACACCTTTAATTCCAGCACTTGGAGGCAGAGAAAGGAGGATCTCTTTGAGTTAGAGGCCAACCTGGTATACAGAGCAAGTTCCAGGACAGCCAGAACTACACAGAGAAACCCTGCCTCGAAAATCAAAAACCAAAAGCCAAACAAACAAAAGAAGCTCAGTGTTAGGGACTGGAGAGTTAGCTCAGTGGTTAAGAGCATATACACTGTTCTTCCAGAGGCCATGAGCTCAAGTCTTAGAATGCATATCAGGTGACTTACAACCACCTATAGCTCCAGCTTCAGGGTGATCTGATGCTTCTGGCCTCTACAGATACCTGCACTGATGTGCACATATAAACACAAAATTCAACTAAAAAACAAAACAAAACAAAACTGGCCATGTATAATGAGTGGCGTGTGCCTTATGAACTTGGGTGCTCACAAGGGTAGTCATGTTGCTAAGGGTGGCCCTGACACCCCGAACATGTGCTATCTGGTAAGTGGGCCACCTCTGTCCCAGTGCATGTCTGACAACCCATCCCAAACCCAGCTCCACACAGAAGACTCCACCCACCCAAGACAAAGCACCTTGTATTCATCGTCCACCAACAGCAGCACCTTCGCGTAGTCTTGATCCATGACTGGGAGAAGTAAGGACTGCAAGATGGGGCGCTTCAGCACTGGGGGAGCCACCTGGCTCCACTTGCCAAAAATGGGGTTGAAGACAAACAGAGAGCTCATTCCTGTTTCCTACAATGGGCAGAAAACAATCAGATCCAAACACAGAAGGAAGAAACGTCCTACAGGTAACCCAGCAATGTTGAGACATCAGCTGAACTCCCTGCTCTCTGGTATCTTAGTGGAGAGTAAACTCTTGGTCAAAGATGACTGGTTCCCTAGGCTGATGTGAAAAGGGAAAAGGCTGGACTGATGCTGGCTCCAAATCTAGCTAAGCAGTAGCATGAAAAAGAGCAAATCTAAGTCAAGACCAGGTCAAGGTAGCAGTGCACGCCTGTAATCCAGCACCTTCAGATCTCTGCAAGTTCCAGGCTAGCTTAGTCTATATAGCTGCTTTCAAGTCAGTCAGGGCTACATAGTGAGACCCTGCCCCCAAAACAACAAGTCAAGCATAATTCAGCAATTTAAGATTGCTGGATTCAAAAGAGGATCTTCCAAACCCCACCTCACAATACAGCTAGAAGGGGTCCATGAAAATCCATTCAAAAATCCTAGAGGCAGAAACCACAGTGTAGCTTTGTGCCCTGTTTCCTCTCAGAGAGAAAACAGCCACTCAGCTATCAGGAACAGCCTCGCTGGAAGGGAAAGCACTGGCTGAAGGAGGATCTGGCTCCTAACCAGTTCCACCTCAGAGCTGGAGGGTCCCTCCACCCAGGCCAGAAAATGGCAGAAACAAGATTTCCAACCCAAGAGCTTCTCATGGAATGATCAAGGCATGGGAGAAATTTCAACTGTGAAACACGCAAAAGGCAACACACAGAGGCTCCAGGCAGCATGCCTGGCCTCACCTTGTCCTTCACCAGCAGCGTGCACTGAGGCGGGTGGGGAAAATGAGCAGTAGTCCTCTGGACCAACAGCTTAAAGGAGGAGTCCGGCTTGACATTGGGCAGATACTGTTTCCACAGAATGGTGCCAGAGCTGCTCTCGATGCCAAAGAGCTGCAAGATAAATGAACCCTTGGCTTACACCTAGAAAGAAACTGAAGAATTGATTCGATCCTTGCAAACTGGAACAAAGCAAGCCTGCTGCCACTGCCTGCACCCGAGGTTTACTGCCTACGGCTCATGTGCTCACCTTGCCTGAAGCTGTTACCATCACTATCATCTTCTGCAGGTTGAACTCATCTCTGGCCAATGTGTCAATGTTGATCTCATTCTTAATCTGGCTTCGGGGCTTGCGAGCGTCGTAGAACATCTTCCAGAGATGGGAAGTCCAGGCCTGGAGCAGGATGAGCTGAGACGACAGGCGTTTCAGGAACATCCCCAGCAAGCCGTCTGGGGTTGGGGAGAAGGAAGGCACTCCCATCAGACTAGGAGTCCAGCAAGATGTGTGCTTCCCAGGAGGGACTTCTCCCTCTCCTACAGAACCTTCCAGTCATTCGCGTTCCAGGCCACAAGTTCAAGGTGCAGTCTGTGTAAGATGCCAGCCGTCCCACACTCTGGTACAGCCATGCACAAGCTTCTGGAACCTCCTTACCTGGTTCTTAGGACTTCACCTGCCTTAAATCTTGTAATAGGAGACTAAGGGTAAGGAATCAGCCATGTAGGATGTAGTCATGCTGGGATGACCAGGGGAAGACATCTGGGTGCACAGCAAAGCCAGAGACCCCTCAGGGTCTCAGGAGCAGTGGGAGCAGGTGCATGCATGAGTGGTGCCTCCATCTCCCAGTGCTTCATTCTTCTTTGTTAACCTGCTCCCAGCATCCCTTCCTGCAATCTATTCCTAAGGCCATCATCCTCCCTTGTCCCTGACTCCATTGGTGAGGCATCTCCCTGAAAGTGTCCCTCATTAGAGATGTGACAGGTGCATGATACCTTGGTTACCATGGTAAGGAGGGTCTTGGGAGTCTCACAGGCCCAAATTAAATCCAGGCTGTGTGACACTGAGAAAAATGCTTACTCTTTGTGCTTCTGGTCCCTCATCTATTACATGACATGCAATTCAGAGGCTTGTTACAAAGAACAGATCAAATGACACCCATTTGGATTGGGTATGGTGCCTGGTACATGAGAAGTGCTCAGAGTATTATCTTTAGTCAGGCAGTGGTGGCACACGCCTTTAATTCCAGCACTCAGGAAGCAGAAGCAGGCAGATCTCTGTGAGTATTATCTTTGTTCATTTCCACCAACCTCAACTCAAGGAGAGGCAGAGAAGCAAGCCACAAGCAGAGCAGTCCACACATACAGGGTGTGTGTCTCACTAATGCAAGTTAGAAAATTGACCAAACGCTAGTCATGTGGGCAAGCAAGGCGCAATGGGCAGCAAAAAGCAGCATTTACCTTGAATCGCTGGGTCCAGCAGCAGAAATAGATAGTAAAGTCAAATTAATTCTCAGATTAAGAAAACATATAACACCTAGCAGTGTACCTGACCCAGAATTCTCAACAGTGGCCTACTAGATAGTGGGCAAAGTGGACTGGGGGAGCTGGGAGAGGGAGAACACGGCGGGACAGACACACAGGAATAGACTGGAGAGGAATGAATCATGTTCATCAGATGCCCATCAATGGAGCCACCGCTGACTCAGAGAACACAGGGCTATGTCCAGTCAGCTCTCTCTAGACACATGTGGCTGTTGCATTTGGGACAATGGGTAGAAGTGTCTGACATGGAGCCTGACAATTTTTAGCACCCCAGGCAATGACACTTGGAACTAACTATAAAGTGAAGACATTGTTGTCTCTAGAGGGACTCAGTGAAACAGTAGCTGCATAAACCACTGGGCTACTGATGCACTGAAGACTAGATGCGGGACTCCTTCAAAACATCTGTCTGAACCAGAAGCTGGGGGCACAGTTAGATTCATAAACCCAGCTAACCCTCCCTGTGTAGCCTCCCTAGGATCATACCTGCCTTCTTGCCAAATTCTCCTTCCAGTTCAGCCTGTGCCCCGGTCAGGGGGAGGTCCACCATCTCCAGGCACACCACTTCTGCCAGGGACTCCTCTCGGCTCCACAACACCACCTTCCCAGCTAAAAGAAACCAGTTTGTGAAAGCTCAGCCTGGCTACCTAGCCCTGAGGAGACTCTTAAAGGTATCTCAGAGTTCGAGTCTTATGCAAAAGATCTCATGAACTGGGGTCAAGAGTCAAGCGAGAAAGATTTTGTATCTCATTTCATGGCCCTAAAGAACTGCGACAGACACACAGACAGAATATTGTATACATAATAAATAAATAAATATTTAAAAAGGGGGGGAGGGGCTGGAGAGATGGCTCAGTAGTTAAGAGCATTGCCTGCTCTTCCAAAGGTCCTGAGTTCAATTCCCAGCAACCACACGGTGGCTCACAACCATCTATAATGGGGTCTGGTGCCCTCCTCTGGCCTGCAGGCAGGCAGAGAGAATATTGTATACATACTAAATAAATATTTAAAAAAAAAAAATAACTGAGAAAATTCTCAGGGTACGCTGTTCTTGAACCTTTCCCATGCCTGTGCACGCCCCCGCCCCAGCCCCGCCCCACACTTACACACACATACACACATACACACACACACAAAACACACACATCTCTACTGCACACGACTGGAATCCAGAGCAAGTAGAAACACAATGGCTGTACAGGGCACTCACCTAGCTGCTGCAGGAACAGCTGCAGATGGTCCTGTGTCTGCACCAAGGCCCGGTAGCCCACTGAATCATCTTTCTTCAAGAATACCTGGATGTACAACTATAAACAGGACAGTAAGAAGCCGGATGGCTCCAAGGCATTGGACCCCAAGATTCAAAGGGTTGGGAGTTCAGGCCACAGCATGACATGATGTCTAGACAATACAATGATCATCTGGCCACCAGCAAGAAAGCACATATTCTTCAGAGTCAATGCAACAATGAGCTAAGGCTCTCTCTGGTCTGTCTATGAAGGGCAGCAAGTACTTGATGGGACTGCTATCCCTTCATGCCCCAGTTGCACCCCACATGGTGAGTGGGAGGCCAGGCCAGGAGCATCCCAGAAGCTGAGGGACACGATTCAATATCCCCAAAGGACAGTGGGTGGGTACATGTGGAAAGTCAGTCTGGAGTCTGAACCCCAGAAACATGTCTTGCTAGCTCCATGATTTGAAATACTGTAGGTCATGGGCACATTTACAAACCAGGTCAGTAATAACCAATCCACAAGACTGCCAAGATACCATAGGGATTAACACAAAAACAAAAAGGGCTTCGCACACTCAGGGCAAAACAACAGCAGCAGGGCTGGAGGGTCAGAGAGCTTACTATTCCTGAAGAGGGCACCAACATGGCAGCTCACAACTATCTGTAACTCCAGGATCAGGGGATCAAATGTTCCATGTACGCATGTGGTGCACATACACACATGCAAGCAAAACACTCATACACATAAAATAATAATCTAAGCCGTGTGGTGGTGGAGCACATCTTTTATCCCAGTACTCAGGAGGCAGAGGCAGGCGGATCTCTGTGAGTTTGAGGCCAGCCTGGTCTACTAGAGAGCTAGTTTTAGGACAGCTAGGGCTGTTACAAAAAACAAATAAATAAACAAACAAACACATGGATGAATGTATGTATGTATGTATGGATAGATGGATGGATGGATGGATGAATGGGTGGATATATAAAATAATAACAAATAAATCTAAAGCAACAATAGCAGCAACAGTTTTGCTGTTATTTATAAACAGATAATGGCTCTGGAGGAACTAGGAGTCTTGTTCTTAAAGCCTAATCCAGGGCAACAACTAGCCCCAAAGACATGAAGCCCACAGAACAGAGTAAGAAAGCCAAAGCTGTCTGTCGCTTACCCGCTCAGGACGAGTGCCCTTCTGCTCCAGGCTGAAAGAAATTGCAGTGTCTAGCAGCCGCCGACCTGTCTCCACTAAGTAGAGGTTAATGGTGTAGGTTTGGTTGAAGCAAGCCAGAGAATCCTAGAGGTACACACAGCACAGGTCAACAATCAAGTCCCCTACAGCATGTCCAAGCACAAATCCCCGAGAGAAGGACTAGGTCAGAAGGGAATCGTGAATAGTGAGAAGAGCGCCAAATCCTACGGTGGAAACAAGGTTGCTCACTGAATAAACAAGATCACAACTATAGTGTGCACCCCAGAAAGGAGCCAGAAGCCAGGTGTGGTAGCACACAGCTTTAATCGCAACACTTGAGACAGAGGCAGGCTGATCTCTGAGTTTGAGGCTAACCTGATCTACAGAGTGAGTTCCAGGACAATAAAGGCTATATAAAGAAACACTATCTCAAAAGACAAAAAACAAGAAAATAAGAAAGCCATCTGTATACAACCACTATGCGAGCTTGTAAAGGGAGCCAGTGTGTACAACTACCATGTACATCTCGGCAGGCCCTAAGTGTGTACAATTGCCATGTACATTTTTGAAGGCAGCCGGTGTGTACAGTGAGGCAGAGTGGTCCCAGATTGGCACTGTGGATGGGGAAAGAAGGGAAAAGCCCCAGGCATGAGGCCACAACCAAGACTGTGCCTATAGTTAGGACCTTCACTGCCACCAAGTGTACCATAAAATGCCACCTGGCTTTGCCAGCTATGGAAATCCAGGGGAATGGCGAAGCTGAGGTTCAGAGAAGGAAATAAGGAGGACAGATCCCAGGAGTCTACCTCCTCATCTTGCCACGAGAAAGGACAAGATGTGCCACTTAAAGGACAGTACTTAGACCACCTGAAGCTGGGAACTCAAGAGGACCTGCAAGCCTCAGTTGACCTGGGCTTCCTTGGGTGGCCTCCTGGGTCCCCCTGTCTGCCACCCCACCCAGTAACACGCCCTGCCCGCCCAATGCCACATCCTACCTGTGTCCTAGATGTCTCAGAAAAGCTCGCTGTATTCCTGTCCCCAGCACTCCCAGGTTTCTGCTAGAGGTAGATGTGAAGACACTCAGCCAAAGGGTTACTTCCCAGACACTCTGTCTCCTCAGCAGTCAGAAGGCAAATCTTACCTCTCATGCCCCACCCCCACAGGCCTATGAACCCTAAGTCTGCAGGGAGAGGAGGGGAGCCACAATAGGATGCCATTCCTAGTGAGAAAGAGACTGTGGAAAGAGTTCATCTTTCTGCAGCCTCCTACCCCTGTGCACAGGTGAACAGACTCTGACTTCTGACCGCGAGGGGCCCCGCAGAGAGAGCTGTCATGCACGTATGGTACTCACTTCAGTGCGACAGGTCATGACAGCAGCCACCGTCTTCTCTCCAGTGGTGGCGAAGCTCACCAGAGTGGCCTGTAAGGAACGTTAGGGATCAGTTTCCAGACAATGGGATGTAAGGCAAATGTGTCTGGATTCCCAGTTCTGCCTCCTCCCAGCTTTGTCCTGGGAGACCTTCTGGTCCCAGCAAGCACACTGCTGCGGTTACCTGGGGAAAGTTTGTGAGCAGTATCACAGAACCGTTGTAGTAGTTCAGCAGAGCGTAGTGGCCAGGGGACAGCTGTAGGAAGAACTGGGACCGAGAAGGAGCCATTGGGCTAGGCTGTGTGGGCAGCACTCGGGGCTGGAATCCACTTCCAAATTCCAAGTCAGGAGACTGGGTGGAGAGGAGAAGCAAGAAGAAAAGTGGGATGCTTACCCCTCCCAGACCATCAAACCAGGACCTCTGTCAAGCCTTGCCAGGGAGCAGTTCTAGACTAGGACAGATAGCTCCAGAAGCTCCTGCTCAGGTTCCCAAAAGGAGACAACGCCCTATACTCTGAAGACAGCTCAGCCAGAGGCCTACACCCTCCCCATGGCTGTCACAGCTCAGGAAAGCAGCAGTAACCTCACAGGGCAACCATGTAAGCTCCTGGCGCCACAGAGGGGACCCCTCAGACCAGGAGTGCAGCCTCTCACCGGCAGCGGGATCTGCCGCAGTTCCCACTCTGTCTCCAGGGCCAAAGTGTGGAGGGAATGTGAGCTAGGGTCAGGGCACACCAGGACGGCATCATCGACCACACCACAGGACCCAGTGAGACGCTGCAGCCATGGAGTCCAAACCCTGACCTGTGGAGAAGTTCATGACAGACTCATGAGGATCACAGGGGCCCTCTCAGCAGATCCATAGAACCACAGCTGGAATGCGCAAAGGATCCCAAGATCAAAATGCACAGCTGGCCAAAAGCATGGCTGGTTCGAGAGGCTCTTCCCGTCCTCACCCACCTCCATCAACCTCCAAAGCTCAAGTACTCAGCAGGAGTTTGTGTTTGGTCACTGGGAAAATGCACCCAATAACAGTAAATGCCTGATGGCCCAGAGGGGTGTCAGATGTGGCTTCCTGTAATCATTTAATAATCACCTTTGGGGGCTGGAAAGGTGGCTCAGTGGTTAAGAGCACTGGCTGCTCTTCCAGAGGTCATGAGTTCAATTCCCAGCAACCACATGGTGGCTCACAACCATCTGTAATGAGATCTGGCACCCTCTTCTGGTGTGTGAGCATACATGGAGGCAGAATGTTGTATACACAATAAATAAATAAATCTTTAAAAAAAATAATAATAGGGCTGGAGAGATGGCTCAGAGGTTAAAAGCACTGGCTGCTCTTCCAGAGGTCCTGAGTTCAATTCCCAGCAACCACATGGTGGCTCAAAACCATCTGTACTGACATCTGGCGCCATCCTCTGGCATGCGGGCATACATCGAGGCAGAATGTTGTATACATAATAAATAAATAAATCTTTTTAAAAAAAAATAATAATAATAATCACCTTAGAAGAACTTAAAGGGACAGTGCCTAGATCAGAATAGCTTCCCAGCCAGCCCAAAAGAGCACCGTGTGTTAACAGAGTGCTTTAAACTCATGCTGAGGACAAGCCAGCAACAGACGGGCATCAGGAGCAGAACACAGGCAGCTTTTGCAGCTGCCCCGCCGAAGTCTTGAACCCCCATGCAAAGAAGGCCTCTACCAACTCCTTCCCACCCACCAGGAGCCAGATGCCCTCTGTACCTGCTGAACAATCTCTCCATCCTCCACATTAAACTTGACAATGTTCACATGGCTGAAGGGAACGATGCCAAGGGCCCACACCATCCCGGAGCCGTAGGAATACACCATCTGGTAGTGGATGCTGTCACTAAGAAAGGGAAGAGAAGACAGGGCCACCGACTTAGCCTTTAGACTTGAGCTTCCCCAGGGCTTCCAAAACCATGTTGCCATTTCCTAGTGGATGTTGTCACGAGCTGAAAACCCCCAAAGAGAGATTGTGCGCCTCACAGAGCCTTCGCTTGTAGGTTCTTTGCTGCTGCCATGCGCAGTGCTAAGGATTAAACTCAGGGCCTTGCGAATGTTAGGCAAGTGTTCCACACTCAGCCCCATCCCTAGCCTTGCTTTTGTCTTGAATTTGAATTTCTCATCAACATTTCAAACTGGTATCACATATATAAACCAGATAGTCAGCTTTTCCTAAATGACAGAAGTGGCATGCCTCCATGTATGTAGGGCACCACACACCGGTTGTCTAAGGCTATGGAGGTAGCTCAGGCACACTGTAGTGCCCTTAGGCCCCATCAGGTAGGCCAGACACACACGATATTTTGTTCTTCTTCCTGTAGGACATTGACTTTTGAGGCTTGGGGAGGTCTGTCTTTTTCCTTGCCACCATGCTCAGCTAAGAATTTGGTGGGTTTTTTTTTTTG
>NW_026067894.1:2607670-2629073 GCF_014885135.2 Alexandromys fortis
TTTTTTTTTTTTTTTTTTTTTTTTTTTGGCAAGACAAAGAATCAAACGCAGGACCTCGTGCATGCCAGGTAGGCTCTCTACCACTGGTCTGGTCCATATCTCCAACTTAACTTTAACAATTTAACTTTTGATCCCTGCCCTAAACCTTTGAAAATAGCTGCAAGTGGCTGAAGCCAACCCTTGCCTGACCCTCTAGGCAACCTATTCCTTCCTTCCAACCCCCAGGACCTCTAGAAACACTTCGAGCCTCCCTCAGCTCCTCTCTATCATTCTGACTCTCACCGTGAAGAAAGATTCAGGATACTGTCAAGTGGCAGTTGGAAGGCCCAGAGCACTTTGTGTGTGAGCAGGAACAGCTCCCTTACACGGCAGCACTAGAACCCCAGTTTGTATTTTCTCCGCCCTACCAAGTACACTCCAAGTATGTAGCCACAGCCTTTCCACTCAGACCCACATGGAGGAGAACACTATTCCCATGTGATGCCAACAGGAGGGCCCCTGGCCAAGCATCCTCAAGGAGATGGAGGATGCGTAGGAACTGGGACAAGATAGTCATCACTTCAGAGGAAACTACCTTACCTCTCTGGAAGATGTTCCACCCACTTCAGGTGCCCACTGGAGAGGTGATAGAGGGTGAGAATCGTCTTCTTCAGAACTGCAAGGTACCTCACTGACTCCTGCAGGCCCACCAGCCCAAGTGCCTGGAAACTGAACACAGGGAAGAGTGAGGGCACACCTGGATGCCAATGCTGGTTCTGCCTGATCTTGCCTCTAACTACTTGAGAATCTGTCTTGCCTGAGAACCACTAAGGTGCACTGCCCTCAAGCCCCCATGTCTCCCATGAGTTACCTCTTCCTTTCCCTAGGATTTCACAGAACTCAGACTAACCCTCTAGCAAGCCCCATCAGGAAATGAGGTCATTGTTGGGCTTATGACTACGTCCACAACTGGGCAAGAACTTGATGGCAGCTGCCTCACGTGGACAGTGTTCTCATTGCCTGGGATCCACCAAGTGCTAGGAACCAGGGGAACTGCTATCGTAAGAAGTGTGAGCTAAAGCCAACAAGCGATAGAAGAATCTCAGCAAAGGTGAGGCAGTAGTTCACGCTGCTCTATAACAGAGAGCTAAATTCCAAGCACGGTGATAGAGCTCTGCAGTCCTAGCCCTTGTGAGGTGGAGGCAGGAGTGTCAGAAGTTCAAGGCCAGGACTGTCAAGATGGCTTGGCAAGTAAAGACACTTGCTGAGCAAGGCTAACAACCTAAATTCAATCCCCAGAACCTACTTAGAGGTAGAAAGAGAGAACTGACTCCACAAAGCTGGTCACTAATCCCTGCATGTGCACTCTGCGGCATGCACACTCCTCCCCACACACACCACCCAGACAGACACACACACACACACACTCACACATTCACATACACCAAAGTCAGCCTCATCTACATAGCTACTTTGAGGGCAGCCTGGGCTACACGACACCTGTCTCAAAGCAAACAAACATAAGGAACATGGAAAGCTTTGTACTATCCTCTTTTACCTAGAACACAGCAATCAAAGCTCATATATTATGGTAACATATATTACCATATGATTGGGACAATGTTCAAGAACAAACACTGTGCCGGGTGGTGGTGGCGCACGCCTTTAATCCCAGCACTCGGAGGCAGAGGCAGGCAGATCTCTGTGAGTTCTAGGCCAGCCTGGTCTACAAGAGCTAGTGCCAGGACAGGCTCCAAAGCTACAGAGAAACCCACCCAATTCACAGAAAATCTCATTTGTAAATAACATAGAACTCTCAGTAAATACACACACTATATTTGGTACTATAACAACCAAATCAAGAATGGGCAGCTAAGCCAGATGCAGTGGCACACGAATTCTAGCACTCTGGAAGTTAAGGAAGAAGAATCTCTTAGAGTTCAAGGCCAGCCTGGTCTATGCATTTCCAGAACAGCCAGAGCTATGTAGAGAGACCCTGTCTAAAAAAGGGAGTGGGTAGTTGGGAGACATCTGGGGCTAGAGAGAAGGCTCTGTGGTTAAGAGCACTGGCTACTCTTCCAGAGTACCAGAATTCAACTCTCAGCGCCCACATGGTGGCTGCAATCATCTGGTAATCCAGTGTCAGGGGATCCAACATGTTCTTCTGGCCCCCCACAGGGACTGCACTCATGTAGTCCATAGACAAAGACATACAAGCAGACAAAACACCCATACACATAAGAAAAAATTTTTTTAAAAGAACAGGCATCTGATGCACCTGTTCTTGCACCTGTTCTTCAGTGGTCCTTGAAGAAAGGGGGGAGGGGGCATAAAGGCCCAGAGTTGTTCATCCATCCAGATCCCTTCACTCAGCCATAAGGATTTTCCTACCTGCCACTGTCCAGAGTTATCTCCCAGTTCAGGCCCCCGATGTTAGTCTCCCAAGAACGCATGATTCGCCCTCCGTTGGATACAGTGATTGCATCTGGAAGAGACAAAGATCACTGTCATTTCCCACTCTTGTTCTGTGGCCTGGTAAGAGCTGTGGGCCAGGATTCCACCTCCAGCTTATGGATGCAGACAGGTGGTAAGCAGGCACCTGCCCTTCACTGTAGGAAGCACCCCTTCTTCTTTCCCCATCAGGCCCTACGCAAAGCCAAGAATCAAGCAAAGGGAGATGGCGCTGACTCCAAACGAAGACCGGGGGCCTCTGCTTACCTTGTCCATAGAGCAACATGGCATCCACAGCCCCTTCTGCTGTGCCATTGTCAACATGGCGCCACACTGAAAGGTAAGAGAATCAGACGTTGCTGTGAGTCACTGTGGCCCAACGAGACAGGAAGGGACTGAGATCTTCATTTACATAGCTTTATCCAACTTTAATTAGGAAGTAAGGAATATAATAAGTGCTATGACTATACCCACTCACTGGAGTGTGAGGGAGGAGGGGTTCAAGAGATATTGCTTTTCCCGTCTAGGCTCGCAGCCCCTCCAGCTCGCAGCCCCTCCAGTCCACCACCACCCCATGAACATATGAAGGAACAAAAATAAGATTAACAAAACACCCAACATGGCAGCTCACAACTGTCTGTAACCCCAGTTTCAGAGGACCCGACACCCTCACACTGACATACATGCAGGTCAAACACCAATCACATGAAACAAAAATCTAAAAAATATACCCAAAAATTAATAAAATCTACCCAGCTCATAAGTAAAGAGTTTACTCTTTTCACAATCTAAATTTCTACAAACCATCCCAGCAGCAGGGATATCTCAAGGGTAGTCATGCAAGCCTTTACTGCAAAACAGGATAGAATGCAGCTTTTGCAGTGTTATCTTGGTTAAGGACCTACAGGATTGAGGAGCTTACAAAGACCAGCAACACAGATCTACACACTGAAAGATGGTAAGACTGGAGAAGACAAAAAAGAAGACGAGCCGTAGGTTACACACTTCAGTCAGCTCACTCACAGATCTCTCCAGTGCGAGAATTCAACGCTGCAATCACGTTCTTCTCTGTGGCCACAACCAATTTCTTGGACCCAGGGGAATACTCCAAGGAGGCAAACTTGAGCTTCCCAACATACTGCTGTCTCCTGAGGAAAAGTGTGGGGGGGACATCAGGGCAAAGCCATCACCAGGATGAGACAAATTGCTGGCTTCACACCAGCCCATCTCCCTAGCCACACTTAAGAAACACGTGCAAACGAAGAGCTCTGACCATCCCCAAGATTTGTGTGTCATGTGCCTCGTAAGCAAAGGGAGACAGGAGAGAATTACCACCAAATAGATGAGCGACCTGTTACTCAGGCAACATCCCTCCGAGTTCTCAGCCTTACTAACTTTTAGCTGCACCACACAGACTTCTAGTTACGGATGCTGCAATAAGGAAGGAAATACTGCTGCCTGGGCCACATTGAGCAAAGATGGCATTCAGACTGCATCTCTCATTTAGACCCCTTTTGTTGCAAAGGCGCTAAACTGATAGTAACGTTTAGACTCAGTCTTTTTTTTTTTTTTTTTTTTTTTTGGTTTTTCGAGACAGGGTTTCTCTGTGGCTTTGGAGCCTGTCCTGGAACTAGCTCTTGTAGACCAGGCTGGTCTCGAACTCACAGAGATCCGCCTGCCTCTGCCTCCCGAGTGCTGGGATTAAAGGTGTGCGCCACCATCGCCCGGCTCAGACTCAGTCATTTCTATGTATATTTTCACGTGAGTCTCTTCTGTTTGTAGCCACGAGACAACCCTACCAAGTCTGCAAGGCAAATGTAATTGCCTACATTTTACAAATGAAGAAACCAAAATCCAGAAAGTCCAGGGTTCCAAAATGAAGACCTTTTAAAAATACTATCGCTCAGCTGTATGTCAGTTTCCCCAAGCACAAGCAACAGTTACGCTGCCAAATAGTCGTTTAAACTGAAACAAGCAGGGCCTGAAGGGAGAGGTGAGTGAATGGATATCTGGCTGATAGGTTTGGAGAGGACACAGTGTTCAGAGTGTCCCTCGGGGAGGAGGGGGAGAGAGAACGTTAGAACTTTGGAAGCTGTAAGACAGGAGGGCTAAGAAACAACAGGACGGTAAAACTTCACTGGGGGCTGGTGACCTCTGACACCCAGGAGATCACAAACCTGACAGCCATAGAATCGGATACGGCGGGAAAGGTGGGAATCAGTGACCTCTGACCAAAACCTTAAAGCATGCCTGAACGGCGGGGCTGGTTCCATTGCGGCGCAATCTGCAGAGTCATATACGGGGCGGCTCAGAAAGGTTCCCTGGCTGCTTAATTTAATGATCCCAGGTCTTCGCCTCCAAATTCCTCGCATCTGAAGAAGGGACGCTCACATTTTCACTCTGCACAGGGTGCAGCATTCATTCATTCACCTCTCCCTTAAAGGCCCTGGTGTTTAAGTTATGAACTCGGTCCTGCTCCCTGGCAATCCCCTCCTGCTAACCGGAGGGAGACAGATGCTGGCAAAGCTGACAGCTACTTCCTGGAGAAGCGTCACCCACACGCACCAGTCAAACTTGCCCACTTGGTCTTCGTAGACCGCGGCCGCAGGGAGAAGCAGCGTAACCCAAAGCCAGTAGCCGGACGCCACAGCAGCCACCATGATTGAAGACCAAGCACCGCCAGCAGCTATCCCGGCATGCACTGGGCCTCAAGCCCCTCCCTGCGCCGAACCATAGAGAGGAAGCGGCGAGGGCGCTCAGGGCTCGGGAGCCACCGGGATTGGAAGGACTGGAGGGACAGGAGAGATCTGGGACCTGGGCCGAGAAGTGACCTTCCAGGCACAGAACAGAGTGCAAACGGGGAGAGACAGCCCGCCTCGGTTCGGGTCAGGCCCACGCGAGGGGCAGCCCCGAGCGCCGTCCCAGAAGCCCCCGCGCCGCCCCGGTCCTGACGGGCCGGCGCACGTGTCTTCCGAGCGATGCCTAAATCTAAGCGAGACAAGAAAGGTGGGCTCCGGGGATCTCAGCTATGGGGGCAACGGGGACACGGATGAGACGCCGAGGCCTCTCCAAGGAGATCCGCCGGCCGGGGTGGCGGGTTGGCATAGAAAGGTCACCGGAAGATGTGGAGTCTGGGCCGGACCGACAGGCAGCTCCCGAGACAGCGTCTTGTGTCCCAGGCTTACCTCGAGCTCGCCAGCGACGAGAGTCTTAAACTGTTGACCCTACCTCCCAGTTCTTGGGGTTACAGGCATGCACCACTAAGCCTAGTTTTTGCTGAGCTACCAGCTGAGCACTGAGCTACATCCCCTGCCGCGCGCGTGTGTGTTTGAAACAGGATCTTGCAATGTAGCTCAGACTCTCTGTGTGGACTAGGCTGGTCTCAAATTCAAGGGCTTCCCCCTACCTCATCGTCTCCAGAATGTAGGAATTTTACAGTCATGCATCGGCGTATCTGATGGCGGCTAGTGCGGTGTTTTGTTTTTTGCCTTTTTTTTTTTTTTTAAGCTTTTTTCAAGAGAGGGTTTCTCTGTAGCTTTGGTGCCTGACCTGGAACTAGCTCTTGTAGACCAGACTGGCCTCGAACTCACAGACATCCGCCTGCCTCTGCCTCCCGAATGCTGGGATTAAAGGCGTGCGCCACCACCGCCCGGCTTTTTTCTTAGTTTTTTAATGCCGGGTCCTTGAACTCTCCACCTTCAGCCTTCGCCCTAGATTCCAAACTGGGCCACCACATAGTGAACTGGCACTAGTGAGCTGTGGGTGTTAGGAGACAAGATAGTTGAACAAAAAGGGTCTGGCGCCATCAAACTCACCGCTTTAGTTCGGCTGTGTGTGTACGTGTGTATCCTATGTCCCAGTCAAGTTAAGTATGGTTTGGCTGGTAGTAAAAGCAGAGTGTGCAGAAAGTGGAAATGGTACTGTTTTGTGTGATGTGGTCAGGGAAGCTCTCAGTGGCAAGACGACAAATAAAATCCCCAGGAAAGGAAAGTAAGCAGACTGTACAGTTGTCTGAGAGCAGGTGGTTCTGCATAGCGGACCCCGAAGAGAAAGGGCTCTGGAGTTAACATACTGGGGGACAAGAGGCCAATGCGGCTGCAGTCAAGTGGACAAACTAGGGTAGAGGGGAAAGGATCTGGCCTTGGATGTGGCTGTACTCTAAAAGGACCACTTTGCCTCCCTCGATAGCCTGGAGAATATGAGGGCAGATATGAAGCAGCAAGGGCGGACACCACCAGGGGAATGCCAAACTGAACCAAAATCCTAGCAGCGGAGAGTCTGAGAATGGCTGGCTCAATGGGCTTGCCGTTGAGTGTGTACATTGTAGGGACTGTGAGTGGCAGGCAGGGTAGATAAAAGACATTTCACCTGCTGGGGACAAAGCTAGGGCTTTGTAACTAAAGTTCTGGTGAGCTCTTATGAAGTCATTTGGTTTTGTGGAGGGAACCCTGGTCAGATGTAGCAAATGCCAGAAACTTTTCCGGAAGTGGAACAGATAGGGCCTTGGTTACTTTTCAGTAGCAGTTCTTGTGCGCCCCACCCCACCCCCAGCATTGTTGTATTCTCAGGTCCAGGCACAAAATAGAAATGCGGGTATGTAGTAGACTAGAAAAGATGCGGTCCCAAAAAGATGAGTCGGTACATGCAAGTAATCCCAGCACTTAGGAAGCAGAAGCAAGGAAATGTATCTTGAGTTCAAGGCCGGCCCAAGCAGCCTTGTAGCAAGGTCCTGCCTTTAAAGAAATAAAAAAGGGAAGAATTGTTTCTATTATTCCATAGCCGAGCCTAGCCATTGATAGCCTGTGCGCCATGCCCTGTAGCAGGAAAGGGTCCTGCCTCAGCTAGCATGTTAGGGCTGCCACTGAGAGCACTCTGTCAGCAGCAGTGAGTCAGGAAATCCAGCAGTCAGCCCAAGGGACTAAGGGCGCCTGGTTTGTGCCAGGAGCTCTACTTAGGGGTCTCTGGGTCCAGAAGTATTAGATAGTATTAGATAAGCAAGCACTATCCCAGCCTTGAATGTCAGAAATGCCAGGATCCGTTGCTGCCTCCCTCACACTGGCTTAGTTCAGCCACACCTCCAAAGAACAAAGCTAATCTCTAAAGCATCCAGATTCAATACTCAACACCATCCTTTTCTTGGTTTTAGTTTCCTTAACAAAAACTGCCAAGAAAGGCTTGGAACTGAAGCAGAACCTGATAGAAGAGGTAAGTGTTTGCTCCTTTACTTTTCTAGTATGTATTTCCTCGGTAGGCGTGGAGGACTGTTGGCAGTGTGTGAAAATCAGAAGCCACAGTTTTCCATCCTGCTCCCAGGTTCGCAGCCCTATTGAGCTCTGTGTACCTCCCACATCAGCAAATGCATTTTCCGCACAATCCTCCGCCCTATCCCTGAAGCTTCCTGTGACCCAGGGCCGGGTGGTGCTATTGCTGTTTTGCACTCTGAGTAATGGAAGCTTATTAGTGAGTTTGTAATGCTGCCCAGTATCTGAAGCCTGGAAATCACCAGGTATGGTGACTGTGGCCATTCCTCTGCAGCCGATCTGCTAGCCCTCTACTGAGGGCCAGGGAAGCCCAGCCTCCTGGAAGTAGAGCTTCACTACAGAGAGGCTGTAGCAAGCAGCCTGGCAAGACAGTGCAGATGAGGTGTCTCTCCAGGTTTATCAAAACGATGAGGCTCCTGTGGTTTTCACTTAGGCAGGGGTCTTTCCACAGTGGGTAGACGTTTCTAGATTAACTGTAAGTAGGCAAAGGAAAGCACTGGTCATGGAAGACCATAAGGTATGGGTTCCTGCTCACCTGCTGGAGTGGGTGACCTTGGTGTCACTCCTGTCAATGGTAAGTGACCAGATTAAAGGCCTGTAGGTGATTCTTTAGCATGAGGCCAGAGTTGCTCGACCCATGCTGCCCCTTCACCTCCAGAGCCTCATGAATTGTCCCACAGCTTCGGAAATGTGTGGATACATACAAGTACATCTTCATCTTCTCTGTGGCCAACATGAGGAACAACAAGCTGAAGGACATCCGGAATGCCTGGAAGCACAGCCGGTGAGCAGGCAGTGGGAAGAGGAAGGAGCACCAGGCAGGAGGGATGGACTGTGCCATCAGAGCCCAGCAGCAGGACTGACCCTTAGGGTCTGCAACTCACATGCTGAAGGGAACCATTTTTGTTAGAGGTGGGCTTTCCCTAAGCTGCTGGGCAATAGGACTTGGTGTTCACTTGAGATGTTTGAGATTGGTTCCTTCAGAAAAGCTGCCCCTGGGGTCTGACTTCCTGGTTTACTAGAATGTCATTATGTGTATCCACAGACTGACCCCAAAGCAGGCTGCAGCAGCTGATAGGTTGCAGTACTTGGGTGGGTGTTTCTGGAGTCAGTCTCCCCACAGCCATGTGATGGGTGGCTTGTGATGTTGGCAGTAAGCTGACTCAAACTATTAGCAAGGTCGGGTTCTCTGGATAAGAGCATGGAACCAGGAATACTGAGGACACGTGAATGGGTTACACGGAGAACAAAGCCTCTAGCCTATTCTGATCTGGGCTCCCAGGACTCCTGGCACTGGCTCACAGCCTTGTTTCTTTATAGGATGTTCTTTGGCAAAAACAAGGTGATGATGGTGGCCTTGGGGCGAAGCCCATCTGACGAATACAAAGACAACCTACATCAGGTAGGTACTGGCCAAGTGAGGCTCGAGCTTTGCTGCCTCCTCTCCTGTTCTTCCCCTGTGCTAGATGACTTCGATGGGTCCAGGAGAATCAAGCTCGGCTTAAATCTGTCTTGTCCTTAATCTGCAGACTCATGGGGTGGTTCCTATTGTGCCCTCCTGCCCTGTGTACTAGGGGTCGCACCAATCAGAAAAGGTTTCTGATGATAACCGGGCGTCCCCAGTGGCTGGGGCCCTTGGTGAAGGAGCAGTGGTGCTCACTGTCGTTTTTCAGGTCAGCAAGAAGTTGAGAGGTGAAGTTGGGCTCCTCTTTACCAACCGCACAAAGGAGGAGGTGAACGGGTGAGTGTCTCTGAGGGGTGGGGGGAGAAGCTGAGGGTCGGGAAAGCTGAAAGGGTGGTACCGTGGTGACATAAAACTGGGGCTGGGTCCTGGAAGCCTCTTAACAGAACCAGATTCTGTGACCTGGGTCCTCCCATTCTCTCTGGTGTAGTCCTCCCCTTTGGGTGCTGGAACTCAGCCAAGATGGACAAGGACAGGAGGCCCTGCATTGTGTGCACTCAGTGGAGGGTCAGACTTGTGAATGGAGGCACAGCTGGGAACTTCCCCATCACTCTCCTCTGCCTTAGGTGGTTCACAAAGTATACAGAAATGGATTTTGCTCGAGCTGGGAACAAAGCAACTTTAACCGTGAGCCTGGATCCAGGGCCCCTGAAGCAGTTCCCTCATTCCATGGAGCCACAGCTGAGGCAGCTGGGCCTGCCCACTGCCCTCAAGAAAGGTAGGTGTCTGGAGAGGTGGCTCAGGGTTAGGAGTAGTGGCTGCTTTTACATAGGACATGGGTTTGACTCCCAGCACCCTCTTCTGGCCTCCACAGGCAGCAGGTATTCACATGGTGCCACTCTCATACCTGTAGGCAAAACACCCCACATAGAATAATTTTTAGAAAAAGAAGAAAGGAAGGAGCCAGGCAGTGATGGGGTAAGCCTTTAATCCCAGCACTGAGGAGGCAGAGGCAGGTGGATCACTGAGTTTAAGGACAACCTGATCTACAGAGTGAGTTCCAGGACAGCCCAGGGGTACAGAGAGAAACCCTTTCTGGAAAGAAGAAAGGAAGAATATAAGAAAGTCTAGAACGAAAAGCCTCTCAAAACCACCTTCCCCCAGGCTCTCCCTTCTGACCAGCCACTTCCCCAGTTTCTCCTGAGAAGGCAGGGCTGTGCACTCATCTCTTGCAGAACATGGAAGAGGCAGCCGCTGTCCCTGCAGGTGCTGAACTACAGGGAAGAGATTCTGAGGCCAAATGCTTCCTGGCACAGAGCGCTAGCAGCAGGGGCCTTGTGAGCTCTGCTGGGAGTAACTTGCTGTCCTCCCACAGGTGTGGTGACCCTGCTGTCTGACTATGAGGTGTGCAAGGAGGGCGATGTGCTGACTCCAGAGCAGGCCCGGGTCTTGGTGAGTCTGGGTCTGCAGCCTGGGGGAAGGACCGTTGTCATTATTAACCTTCTGCTGGGACGTGGTTCACAGATGCTACTCCTCACTCTGCTTTCTCCTCCTGTTACAGAAGCTTTTTGGGTATGAGATGGCTGAATTCAAGGTGACCATCAAATACATGTGGGATGCTGAGTCGGGGAGATTCCAGCAGATGGACAGTGAGCTGCCTGAAAGTGCAGCTGCCTCTGAGGGAGAGTCAGAGGAAGAGGATGACAGCTGACTCTAGAGCGTGGGACGGAGGACTTCCAGCAAGTTCTTCATCTCCGTTGTCACCAGGACTGCTGTCACCCTCTGAAGGGAGCGGCTCTTTATTTTGACGTGGATGTGGACAAGAAAGGAAGCTGGGGTGGGACTTTGTTTCTACAAAGAATAAAATCTTGTCCTCAGGGTTTTCCCTGTAGATGGCAAGAGACTTTTCCTAGTAAAACGGCATTCAGCTTTGTGCTTCTGTTTGGGCCTGCACAGCCAGGCCCCTCGACACCACAGCCCTGCAGATAGCTGCCATCAGCACCCAGGCTCGGGTGTGTTCTCTAGCCCTTTGTCTGAAATGCATTGGCTGAGGAGTTTTGAACCCGGGCAACTTCATCACACGGGAGGGGAGGTAGAGACAGGTAGATTAGGAATTCAAAGTCCACCTGGCCTTTGTCTTACAAACTAAAACAAATAGCTTGGTAGATGAATTGGAGTTGAGGGCATTGGTCACTTGTTAACTTGTATTGCGTGCCATAGATCCTTCAAATTTGGGGAGAAAAAGAAAAGGGCTGGTACTGGTACCTCCTAACCTGTCTTCCACCTAAGTGTTTACCAAAGGTTAGTAACAATTCAGCAGTTTCTTCTGGTTTTCTATTCAAGGATATGAAAATATATATTCACACAAAACCTTATATATATATGTGTTTCTCTGTTCTTTAAAATACATGCACATGTGCATATATGTGTGTATCTATGTACAAACCTGTATACTTAGGTGACATGTACACACATGCATACACATGCACACATATATATTAGAATCTTCTGTATCTCAGGTTGTCTTCAGTCATGTAGTTGAGGACGACCTTGAACTTCTTGTTCTTTTGCCCACACCTACTAAGTGCTGGGATGACAGGTGTTGGCAATCTCACCAGGATTTTGTGACCATGGAGCCCTCTACCAACTGAGCCATATCTCTGCCATGCAGGAGACTTTAGAGTTGTTCACTTGGAAGTCGCAGAATACAAAAACAACCTGAATGTCCCTCTAGGTAGAGTGGGCAATGGACTAAGCTGTGAACTCACGGTAGCAGAGGAGTCTCAGCAGGTGGAAGAAGCCTCGGGGCACACGCGTGATTCTGTGTGTGACACTGCTGGAGAGACAACTCCACGGGGACAGGAAACAGAAGGACAGAATTCTAGGCGGCTCGGCAGGTAAAACACGGGCTGCTCTTCCAGAGGACCCAGGCGTGATTTCCAGCACCCACATGGCTGCTCACAACCTTTTGTAACTGCACTTCCAGAGGGTCCAGTGCCCTCTCTGGCTCCTCCTCTAATGCAGGCCCCAGACCTTGGCAGAACTGACTCCATGATGGAAATTCCATTCAGCTTATATAAAACTCAGCATGGAGACAGCATCACCTTCCAAAATGAAGCAAAGACCTAATCCCTCAGATCCATAGTTCTGGGGACGTCCCTCACTGTACCCACCTTGTTTTTTGTCTTCTGCGGTTCTGTTTCTGGCGAACACTGAAGTATGTTAACCTCGAATATGTTTTTTGTGCTTAAAAGCTCATCCTGAGAAAGGTTCAGGGCTACACTGGGAGCCCAAATGTCTGATAGAATCTCTGGCCGGCTAATAGAGACTTTCTGTTGTCTTAAACCCATGTGTGAGGTGTCCTTTCTGGTGGGTGCCCCACAACACTCCAGCACCAGAACACATACCATTGGCTTCCAGGGTCCTGGGAGAGAGGACATCATGTAGAGCCGTGTTGGGTGATGAGACTGTGTGTTGATTTGGGTGGTTCAAGACTATGCCACTGTCAAAACTTAGAGCTGTACACTAAAAAGAGGGCCTTTACTAAGTGTGATGAGAAGATTGCTTTCATGTTGGAGGCTAGCCTGGACTATATAGTGAGTTCCAGTCCAGCTGGCTTACAGTGTGAGACCATATTTCCAAAACAGAGAAGGAAAATCCTCTGTGTTCACACAAACACAAATCCCTCATGGACCCCCAGGACAGCAGTCACCACTCTGGGAGGAGCAGCTCTTTATTTTGCTGGCATTAAGACAATGGAGGAAGCTGGGGCGGGACATTGCATCTATAAAGAATTAAATTTTGTCCACAGGGTTTTCCCTGTACAGCAAGAGATTTTGCCTAGGAAAGGCCTTAAGCTTTGTGCTTCTGCTTGGGGCCGGCATGGCTCGGCTCCTTCACATCCCAGCACTAACTGCAAAGCTGCCAGCATCTCCCGGAGTTGGGTTTCCTCTCTGGCCCTTTGTCTGGAATGGATTGGCTGAAGAAAGTTCCGTGTCTGAGCAACTGCACCACTTCCCCATAAGCATGCAGACACACAGACACAAACCAGGGCTAAGGCTGACATGCCAGGATCGAGGGCCTGTCCGCTAAGGCAGAGGGAAGCCACTGCTGGGAGTGGGAGCAGTGGTTTGAGTCAGATTCCCCCTATGTAGCACAGGCTGGTCTTGAACTTTCAGCAATCCTCCAGTCTCTGCTCCTCAAGTACTCCTGTGTGATGCCGCACCTAGCTGGTTAGCTGTGTCCCACAGGAGGGCAGAGCTATGTAACTCAGTGGTAAAGCATCTGCTTGCCAGGATTACAGTTCCTTCCCTAGCAGCACACAGAAACTGATTCAAGTTGTTGGGCCTGCAGACCCCTTTAGATGTCCCGGCCTCTGCCCCAGAGAATTTAAAGTGCAGACAGACCACCCAGACTGAATAGATGGACTTCACAATCATGGACCTACAAACCCAGGACAAGCTAGTGTGTTCATGCCTGTAATCCCTGCACCTCAGAAAACTGAGGTAAAATTGAATGTTTGAGGCTGAGCCAGACATGATGACACACATCTTAGTCACAACTCTTGGGGTGGCAGAGGCAGGTGGGTCTCAAAATTGGAGCACAGCCTGCTCTTCATAGCTAGTTCCAAACCAGCCAAGGCTACATAGAGCCTGTCTCAAAAAATAAATGATGCCAGTCTATACTATAAAAAAGCCAGACGTGTTATACACACCAGTAGTTGGGAGCTAGAGACAAGGAGACCTGATCTGCAGCAAATTCAAGGCAGCATAGTATACAAAGTCCCTGTCTCAAAACCAAGAATCAGACGACTGAGTAGGTAGAAGCTGTGGAATCTTCCTTTACTCTGTGTAAATATATGTCCCTGTGATTGGTTTCAAAGAAGCTGATTGGTCAATAACTGGACAAGATAAGGTTAGTCAGGAGAACCAGACTAAGAACTCTAGGAAGAAGAAGGGCAGAGTCAGAGGAGTCTCCTCCAGACACTGAGAGGAAACAGGAGGTGCAGGAGGAAAGAGAGTTAATGGCACTCGGCAGATGGAGATTAATAGAAACGGGTTATGTCAGTGGACGTGTCAGAGGAGAAGCAATGGAGATCAACTTCAGGGTGTCAGCCCACCAGGAGGAAAATCCCTGGCGGGTGAGTCTCAGACAGACAAGGCCCCGAGACCACAGACTCCAGAATGTCTTCGGCTTCTGCTGTCTTTCTCTGGTATCTGGTATGGTGTGAATGGTGTGGGGAAATCCCCACTGCCTGTAGTGTAGCGTGATTCTCTCATGGGAACATCCCGTTCTACTGGGTGTTTTACCTGTGGGGTGTTTTTAAAATGATTTCTTCTTAAACTGTACTGACTAATAGTAATAATGTTAGTTTAAACAGAGTCCTGATGATTAAAAGTAAATACAAGAAGGTGTTCCACAGCTAGGCCTTACAAGTTTCACCTGAGGAGCTGCAGAGATGCAGTTCAGGTTCATAGTTAAGGAAACAATTGAGTTCCCAGGAGCCAGGCTGGCTCAGATCCTTTTAATGTCAGTGTTGGTTACAGAGTACATCTTGCCAGAAATAAGACTTTGAAAATAACTTAAAGTTAGACTAGGATGTTTTTGCCAAATAGCTCTGAGGTGAAAAGCCCAAGATGACAGTCTGAAGGCACACAGTTGAATGAGAAACTCATTAAGGCCAGGAAAGTAATGCACAGCAGCCCAATGTCTACTAGATGACGTGATGTTCTTGCTAGAATCGGTTGGTGATCAAAGATGATTAATTCCTAGTGCCCATTTTTGCCCTCAATCTCCTGACATAAGAACTATTGATGAGGGGGCTGGAGAGATGGCTCAGAGATTAAGAGCATTGTCTGTTCTTCCAAAGGTCCTGAGTTCGTTTCCCAGCAACCACATGGTGGCTCACAACCATCTGTAATGGGGTTTGGAGCTCTCTTCTGGTCTGCAGGCATACACACAGACAGAATATTGTATAAATATTTGGTTTTTTTTTTTTTGTTTTTCGAGACAGGGTTTCTCTGTGGCTTTGGAGCCTGTCCTGGAACTAGCTCTGTAGACCAGGCTGGTCTCGAACTCACAGAGATCCGCCTGCCTCTGCCTCCCGAGTGCTGGGATTAAAGGCGTGCGCCACCACCGCTGTATAAATATTTGTATACATAATAAATAAATATAAAAAAAAAGAACTATTGATGAAGGTGGTGGCGCACGCCTTTAATCCCAGCACTTGGGAGGCAGAGGCAGGTAGATCTTTGTGAGGCCAGCCTGGTCTACAAGAGCTAGTTCCAGGACATGCACCAAAGCTACAGAGAAACCTTGTCTCAAAATACCAAAAAAAAAAAAAAAACAACAGCAACAACAAAAAACCATTGATGAGTGGGTGTGCACCCTAAGGGTTTAAAGCAGAACTGACTGATTCTTTTTCATATAGAAAAGTCTAGATCTGTGATTCCTTTAAGATTCCTTGTAAGATTACTTTTCAAGATAATGAAGTGATTGGTCCTTCCTTTGTAAACACAACACGCAGCCTGCCAGTAAAAGAATATCTTGCTGGCTTTCACACAGTTAATCTATAACATGTTGGTTGGGTATAAATGTACATGGGTTTTTGGTTAACTTCTTTTTCACCTTTAGTATGTAAAATGTTTAATCATGTAAGGGAGATGGAAAATATGCTGTTTTATGCTTGTATTCATCGTAATCATTCACTTGAGAAACAGAATGTAACCACATTGTAATTTTCATATTTCCTGGAAGATTTTACTGGGGTGTATAAGCTGTAAGGGGAAGAATAAAGATAAAATGGGTTAGATGGAAATCATCAGGAAAGAGAGTTAGGATCAAAGTATGTAACTTTTGGCAGACGTGTTGAGCAGCACCTGATTCTGCCCAGCACTTCCTGGTCCACTGAAGCTCACAGAAGGAGTAAGCAGGTCTCTCAGGGAGCATATGCCAATCACCAGAGATATATTCCAGGACAGCATAGAAGCTCCCAAGCCGTCCTGGAAACATGGCTAAAACATGCTTAGCCTCTGTCTCACTCATGCTGGGGTTAAAGAGATCCACCTGCTTCTAGGACTACACACCAGCACACCTGGACTCACTGCGACATGCGAAAAAAGAAACTTTGTCACCCCAACATGGGAAGAAGACGTCTTTGCCTGAGAGCTCCTGCTTTGGGAGGGGGGCTCTGATCCCAAAGAGGCCTTGTGGAGTTGGTGGGCTGAGGAGAGGAGGAGGAGGACAGGATCTGAGAGTGAATCCGAATGGCTGCCAGCAGGATTTTACTAAGAAAAGGTTCCACCTTTTATGCTGTGTAGTTACACATAGGATTGAATGGGAGACAGACAAGGAGCATGTGACTGGGATGTGGCCTCAAGTCAGGGGTTAAGAAGTCTAGCATTGACCTTGACAATAGGCACCAGTGTTAGTGGCCAAGCCTTAAGTTCCTCACAAGGGAATGAATGGAGACCCTTGCTTATCTAAATGCCTGACCCTGGAAAAAGGACTTGTGGGGAGCACTTATAGTACCATTTCTTATTCTTATATGGACCTGTTACCCTCAGAACACTCCCAAAAGGGAAGGTCATGACATCTTACTCTTTTCCCATGATACCATTCATAGGAAGTAGAAAAAGACAAGATCTCCTGAGTAAATTAGGAGCTTGGGGATCATGGGAAAAAGCAAGGGGGGGGGAGAAGGGAGGGGAGTAGAGAAAAATATATAGCTAATAAAAACAAAAAACAGAAAAGAGATGAAATTGGAAAACATCAAGAACAAAGATAGAGTTAGAGGAAAACATAAAAAATAGAGAATGCAGGCTGGAGAGATGGCTCAGCGGTTAAGAGCACTGCCTACTCTTCCAAAGGTCCTGAGTTCAATTCCCAGCAACCACATGGTGGCTCACAGCCATCTGTAATGAGGTCTGGTGCCCTCTTCTGGCCTGCAGGGATACACACAGACAGAATATTGTATTGTATACATAATAAATAAATTTAAAAAAAATTAAAAAAAATAGAGAATGCAAAAGAAGAATAGAGAAAAGGTCTGAAGGAAACTATCAGAGTATGAGTGAGGTTTTTTTTTTTTCCTTTACCCCCTCAGATTAAAAGTCAGAGTGTAATGACTCTGTGAATTCCCTTTAAACCCTGCACTGCTGGAGCCTGGTCCCCCAGGTAGCGATAGGTTAATTTAAATGGTAAGAGCTAGTTAGTAATAACCCTGAGCTATCAGTTGAGCATTTATAATTCATATTGAGTCTCTGTGTCAGTTATTTACAAACTGGCAAAGCAGGAAAGAAAAGTTTGCCTACAAGAAGCACTTGCCAGCAAGCCTGACATAACACTGCTCAGTATTCACCTACCCCTCTCTGCACAGCCTCCAGGCTACAGCTTCAGAGACAGTAGTACTCTGCCGTGGAGGGAGTGAGGACTGAAGGCAGCTGCAACTGCTTGCATAAAGTCAGGGCTGAGGGTGAGAGGCAGCTGCAGAAGAAGCCCCAGCAGGTGAGAGCTGGTGTCAAGGTCAGAGAGGAAGTCAAAGTGGCTGAGCTAGGCACGCTGAGGACTGGGAAGGGGTTCCAGGGAAAACGTGCAATCCATGGCAACAGGGAGCAAGCTGCCTGAAAAGGGGGCACTTATATGAGAAACCCTAGTGGCGGGAAGCAAGGGCATGGGCTGCCTGAATAACAGACCTGCTAGAAGGGGCAACTCGGGCAGCTGCAGAGCCAGCAGTGAGAGGCTGCTTCGATATCTCGTGCCTCATGTTGGATGCCAAATGATGAGTTTATCTCAATTTTTATTATTAATAAAAACCCGGGCATCAGATATTAGGGTAAAAACCTGACTAATAAGAGCAGCAGCAGAAAAACAAGTGTCTTTCTCTATCATTCCTTTCCTGATCCATAAACCTGAAAAATCTTTCTAAACCAACCCCTACTTCATCCTGTCTCTCTATATGTATGCAAGTCCTCCGAAACCTCTATGGCTAATTCTGGTTATTCCCTAAACCTGATTCAAGGTGAAACTTTGTTAAGAGTGTCACAGTGCAATCAAATGTCCCACAACACTTGGGGATCTGATTGAACCCACACTAAGGCCCTGCCTCATGCTGTGTTGAACTGAGTCTGGGGAAGCCTGGGTTGACCAGAAGACTTTTCAGCTTCTTGTTGCCTGTATTCTGCATGAAGGATGGCAGTGGAAATTCCACAGCCTGCGAGCTGGGTAAGCTGATGCTGTAGATGAACGAGGAAACTTCACCTGGGGCAGAGCTGCTGTCCACTGCTGTGGAGAACCATAGTGGGGAGGAAGGCAATGCCCGGTGCCAGAAGGATCCTGGGTGTTTTTCTGACTTGAGCCACCACCAAGACCCACTGCTAGAGAGCAGGCCTCCCACGGCCTCTGCCCTCTGAGGACCAGGCACACTCCTGCACCCTTCCCCTGGACCCTCAGAAGGAAAGCAAGGAGTAAGCCACACGAATTTCAAAGAATAAGGCCACCAGGTCTGCTGCAGCCTGAGCTACAGCCATGGCAGGTTTTATTCAACAGGAGGTAGTGGGGAGAATCAGGCAGCTCTCACACTGAAGACAACTGAGTGTAGAGCAAGGCAATAGAAAGAAACAAAACAAACAAAGCCATCAGAGATCTGGATGAGGAGGGAAAGAGCAGCTGACTCGGCTCACAGCCCAGACTAGCCAGACTAGAACACAGCCTGACAGGCAGTGACGACTACACCTTCTCATGTCAGAACCAGCTTAGCGGAAGTAGTTGGGACAATCATGGGCTATCAGGTCCCAGGCTTGGTCAAAGGCCTCCACGACAGCCGGCTCCAGGGGCCCTTCTTCAACGCAGGCCAAGTTCTGCTCCAATTGCTCCAGACTGGACATGCCCAGAATGACCGCATCCCCATGGGCACCCTGCAAGGGACATACAGATTCCAGCACACACCTGCCATCCCATCGACTCATTACCCGCCCCTCCTGTCCATCGCTTGCTGAGATTTAAGATCTGTTTTCACTTGAGTATTGCTTCTAGAAGAAATGACTACTGCCTCCAAACAGCCAAGGTCTGCCAGGCTCCTCTGCCCTGCAGGACAGTTTGGGAAAAAGTTAGATTCAGGCCTGACATTTACCAAGAACTAAAGGGGCAACATTACCCCAGAATGCCCACACTGGAGAAGGGGGTTAAGGAAAGGAAGTGGAGACAGCAGACAGAAAGGGATGCTCCCTGGGACATGGAATTGAGTTCTCTCTCTAGAGAGAGTGCTGGAAGGGAGGTTGATAAACAATTTCGTTTTTAATGTTCTTTTTAGAGTCAAATCTATGCTTATTTCCTACACCGTGGAGCTGTGGGACTTTAGCAAGGAAACCTCTTGCTCATATGGAGAACCAATTTCTCCGTATGGAAATGGAGATCATGGGAGCTGGAAGGATGGATTAACCGCTAGAAGCAGTTTTTGCTCTTGAAGACAACCTGGATTTGGTTTTCACTACCCACCTGGCGCTGGGTCACAATCACTTGTAACTACAATCCTAGGGGATGTGCCACCCTCGTCTGGCTTCTGCTGGAACTACAAGCATTTGTGGCCACCAGAAAAGCACTCATACGGACAAAATAACTAGATCTTTAAGCAAAACAGTCCAGATGACTAGACTTCACACAGTCATTGGACCACAGCGAGGTAAGCTAGCACTACTATGTGTCACCAGCCTGGGAGAAGCTGGGCCAGAGAAGATGGAGTCTCCAGGGAATTCAACCCCCCTCCCCCAATAAGACTTCACAGCAGAGGCTAAACAACCGGGGCCTGTTGCATACCTTGAGCTGTGAGTGATGGTACATCCACCGCAGGGCGGCCGAGGTCATACTGGGGGTGCTGGTGCCATAGCTGGATTTCAGAGCCTTCTCCACCAGAGCGATGCCCTTGAAGTGTTCCTCCTTCCAGTACCTAAATGGATGGGGGCGGGGGAACGACAGTGACATGGGGTCAGTTTCCCAGGGGTCACTAGAGGGTGACTCAAACCCTACATCCCTGAGGTGACTTCTGTCCTCAGGCAGAGCTCTGCCCCTTCAGCATCAGAACACACAGGTGTCCAGGCCCCTTGTCAGGTCACAGAGGACAATAATCTGGTATTTTACATGCTCATTAAACATTAACAATACAGCTCCCTAAGTGAGGATTCTCAGCTGCCACAACACACTTGGGTGCCCTGGGTCACACAGGCTAAAGTCCTGAGCACCAGTCTGGCTTCTGCGGTCAACTCCCTTCCCTGCACTCACTGGTCTACTTCCTGTGGGAGGAACACTTTCACTGCGGTGTGTCTTAGCAACATGGTCAGAAGAGAAGCTGATTGCGCTGGATTCTGAAGGGCAGCAGGCCTTGATTCTCTGGAGGAGAACCCTGGTATCTGACAGTGTGTGAAATGCCTTCAGAACCACTGACCAAGGCAGTGGTTTGTATTCCAGGCAGAAGGATCACAGACTGTTAGTGGGGGAGGCTGCAGTTAGGGGTTCTTTGTGGTTGCCATCTTGTTCTGAGGTGCTGAGCATCAAAGGCAAGGCATCCTCACACCAACCATTGCTCTGCCAGTGAGCAGCACACTCCCTACAGGTCAGGCTTGAATCATGCCGGATACACAGTCAGGCTAACACACTCTGCTCACTGCTTTTAACTTTGGATTTTTCCAATCACACCAATATCACAGCCTCCTGTAGGAGGCTTGCTTGCTGGGCCTTTCCTTCCCAGACAGAGAATACAAACAGCAAATGCGTCAGTCTATGCTCACCAATGATTCTTGGAGATATGGCAGCTAAGATGCCAGAGGGGAGGGAAATGTAAGAGTTCCACACAGTGGCTGACCATGGAGAAACACACATCTGATCCCACATCTGAGGAGGCTGAGGCAGGAGCACCACAAGTTGTACACTATACTGGGTCAAATTAGACCTCAAAAAAAGTCACTTGAAAGAAAGATCGAATCTTTGATAATTTTTTTTTCTCCTTCTATTTTTGTAGTGCTGGAATTCAAAGCCAGAGCTTTGAGCACTCCATGCCAGGAGATAGGCAGGCCTTGCACTTGTAATCTTTCTGCCTCAGTTTCCCCAGTCAGATACATTTTTGGATATTTAAAATTTGGATCAGAGCATTGTAGAAGACACTAGGAATCCTAGCTCATTGTCCAAGTGGTGGTGGCACACACCTATAATCCCAGCACACAGGAGGTAGAGGCAGGCAGGTGTCTAAGAAAAAGGCCAATCTGGTCTAAAGAGTGAGTTCCAGGATAACCAGTGCTATACACACACACACACACACACA
>NW_026067894.1:2630431-2634087 GCF_014885135.2 Alexandromys fortis
ACAGTTGGCACGATCCAGCCATTTTTCTTGCAGAGGGTACAGATCTCAGCCACTTCCCAGGAGGCATAGTTGGACAGGCCAAGCTCCACAAACTTGCCCTGCAGGGGAGAGACTCCATCAGAGCCCAGCTCAGTCCAGGAGACCAGGAAGGGGGACTGACTGGGAGGGCAGCCTGGAGTGAGGTCTGTGCCCGCCCTGCTGTGTGTTGCCAGCACTCACTCTCCTGGCAGGGTCAAGTTGGAAAGATCAGAGAGCATCCCCCCAAGCTCAGGGCCCACACTCACCTCCTGATGCAGCTGGTGGCAGACCTGCAGCGTCTCCTCTATAGGGGTGTTGTGGTCTGGCATGTGTAGGTAGAAGAGGTCCACCCGGGGACACTGCAGCCGCTTCAGTGATGTCTCCAGCTGGAACCGGACATCATCAGGCTTCAATGTCTTCCCAAACATGGGACAAGCCTTGGTTGCAATTTTCACTTTCCAGGGGGAAAAAAATGCAAGTTCAAGTCACTTTATCAAACACAGTAAGTATCTCCTGTAACAGTTGAGGAACAGAACTGGGCCGGATATGGTTATGCCTGTCTCTGATCCTAAATATGCGGGGATGGAGGAAGGAATCAGGAACTCAAGTTTATGGCATGCTTCTGTACATTATAAAGATGTATTGTTCCTGTTGGTTAATAATAAAACATAATGGCAGCATTGTAAATAATAAATAAATAATAAAAATAAAAAAAATAAAAATAAAAAATAATAAAAAAAAATAGTGGTCAAACAACCACTAGCCAGGCAAGAAAAGGTGAGGTGGAACATTCAAACTGGAGAGTCAGACGAGGAGGGGAAGACTAGAAAAAGATGCAAACAACTAAAACCATGCCAGCAGACTGGTAAAAGCCATTGTTACATGGCAATACATAGATTATTAGAAGTGGGTTAGTTTAGATGTAAGAGTTAATGTAAGAGCTAGTTAGTAATAAACATGACCTATAGGCCAAACAGTTTGGTATTATTACAAGTTTCTGTGTGATTATTTGGGATCCTGCAATCAGGAAAGGAAAGCTCTGCCTCCATTTGAACTCATGGTCATCCTTGCCCACATAGTACAAATCTAGGTCTATAGGAAACACTGTATCAAAAAGAGCAGGGGAAAGGAGGAAGAGAGGGTGAATGGAGGGGGAGAGAGGGAGAATTAAGAAATATACAGACAAAGGCAGAGATAATTGGGTTCAAATTGCAGCTCTGCCATTATAGCTGTGGCCTTAATTAAATTGAGTGTTCCTCAATGCTGCCAACTGTAAATGACAATGTGAGTGATAATGGCTTACGGAAAAGCCCTGAGGGTTGACAGGCATAACTGACAATGAACATGAAGTGTGCTTGGTATTTTCGCTGTGACAATTACCTACTGGGCACCTAAATGAGCCAAACCAGGCACTGGGGCTGGTGGATGCAGAGGACCTGAGCTCATGGCTTTGCAGAGTACAGGCCACTGTTGAGTAGTGAGGCAGGGGAGAAGTTGAGGTTCCACAGGGGGCAGAGCAGGGAGGCAGAGGCTAGCTTAGGGTCACAGGGGTTCCTGAGAATCTCATCTGAGTGTCTAGGGCAAGTGAGAAGCTAGCAAACTAAGAACAATAAGGTACTCGTTCACAGGGAGGAGGGCTTTAGAAACCATGAGAAAAAAGGCCCTGGGTGGGAGCCACACCTGCCAATCGAGGCACCGGAGCAATAGGTCTGGGGTGAGGGACACGGGGAAAGAGAAAAGAGAACAGAGCTGGAGAGAAACCACATTACTTGACTTTCCTGATGGGACATCAGCTTCAGAGCTGAGCCATGGTTTGGCCCAAGCAGCCCTGAACTCAACCAGGGGAAGGAGGGAGGGCTCAAAGAAGCAATTTCAATCAGAAGTCAGATCCAGGCTCTGGTGGTGGTAATGGGTAACGTGTATATGCCAGCACTCTGGAAGCTGGGCAGGAGTAGCCCAGCCTGAGCTACAGGTAGATCCTAGGTTTGCCTGGGTGCATAGACAGATCCTATCACAAGATACAACTCCTCCTTTCACTGGGAGGTAGGCAGGAGATCTAGAAACAGCAAGGCACCGAGTGCACGGGTCTGCTTCTGTTCTGGATCCCACTGTGCTGTGAATCCCTGCATAGAACTCCATAGGGCAGTGGTCAGAGTGTAATAATGGAAGAGAAAGAGTTCCATACAGCATAACAGCAGCCCAGAGACGTGCAACGCTGCCTGTTGAGAGGCTGAGGCAGGGGACTAACTGAGTGTAGACAAGACAAGCACAAGATAGCCGCACAGCTCCAGGCCCCTGTTCCTTTTGTGGAGAAACATTAGTTTCTTTATTTAACCTTTTTTTAAAAAAAAAAAAAAAACAAGTACTGATTACATACATAGTGTATATAAACAATATAAGTATTACGTATGATATAATACATACAAATTTTATTATGTATGTGCATAATCCATATATAGTATTCTGTCTGCACCAGATCTCATTACAGATGGTTATGAGCCACCATTGGTTGCTGGGAATTGAACTGAGGACTTCTGGAAGAGCAGTCAGTGCTCTTAACCTCTGAGCCATCTCTCCAGCCGGTGACACTGGTTTCTATGACCGCTGCCCCGATGAAGCATGAGGCCCTGTTAACCAACAGGCTCTCTATCTACAGGATCCAGGGCCGTAAGAAAAGGAGGAAGGAGGTTTCTGTCTGGGATGGTAGTGCTGAGCAGCGCCACCGACAGGAGTCCTGTAGATAAGGTGCCTCCAGGCACCTGCTGGCAGCAGCCCAGAACGCAAGCTCGGGCTAGCCACATGGGTCCAGGTTGGACTAAAGCTAGGGACACAGTGTGAGGAGGATCCTCAGCTACTTTTTCAGAACAGAGTGTGGAAGGAGACTGTCAAAACGAAAGCTAGCTATGTCTGAAGAGTTTGCATGCCTGAAGAGGTGCGGTTCTCAGAGCTCTTGCATGAACTAGAGGAGACCGGGGCTCCAGGAGCCGGACAAAGCTGTGCTGGAGAAGGGGATGACAGAATAGACTCTGTTACCTTTGCAGCCACTGCGGCCCAACCCGAGCCCCAGACCGCCCAGAATTGTCTCAGACCGGCCTTCCGTATACACAAAGGCTGTGTCGATCTCGGCGTGGCCGCGCTTCAGGAAAGCTTGCACCGACGCTGCGCTGGAGGTCTGATCCATGCGACCCCCCATTTCCATGGCACCCAGCACAGTGGCGGGCCGAGCAGACGACATGATGGCTCTCATAAAGGTGGAGGAGGGCGAAGGATAAGAGAGGACTGTGGACCCAGGAGTTTGCAGCTCTAGTGCAAAGACGCCTATGGCTTTAATAGCTGCTGTTAGTGGCCATGCCCATGGGGCGGAGCGAGCAGAGGAAGGGCAGAATTTGCAGTCTGGTGTGAGAGACTTCCTCAAAGCTCTGTGTCTGCCCCGCAAATCTTGAACCTACCTGTGCGCCCTGGAAGAAAGTAAGCTGGCACCCTTCCCTGTTTGTTCTCTCTGCTTCACTCCTGACCACCCTGGTCTCTGTTCCCTTTTAGGAGTTTATGGACTGAGTGACCTCCTGCCCAAAATTCCAGTACTCTACAACTGCTGAGACACAAGTTTTAGTTTTATTTTTCTTTAAAAAAAAAAAAAA
>NW_026067894.1:2634700-2636242 GCF_014885135.2 Alexandromys fortis
AGCAGAGGAGTCTCAGCAGGTGGGAGAAGCCTCGGGGCACACGCGTGATTCTGTGTGTGACACTGCTGCAGAGACAGCTCCACGGGGACAGGAAACGGAAGGACAGAATTCTAGGCGGCTCGGCAGGTAAAACATGGGCTGCTCTTCCAGAAGACCCAGGCATGATTTCCAGCACCCACATGGCTGCTCACAACCTTTTGTAACTGCACTTCCAGAGGGTCCAGTGCCCTCTCTGGCTCCTCCTCTAATGCAGGCCCCAGACCTTGGCAGAACTGACTCCATGATGGAAATTCCATTCAGCTTATATAAAACTCAGCATGGAGACAGCATCACCTTCCAAAATAAAGCAAAGACCTAATCCCTCAGATCCATAGTTCTGGGGACGTCCCTCACTGTACCCACCTTGTTTTTTGTCTTCTGCAGTTCTGTTTCTGATGAACACTAAAGAATATGGTCACCCAGAATATGGTTTTTGTGCTTAAAAGCTCACCCTGAGGAATGCTGAGGGCTACTCCGGGATCCTAAATGTCTGGGGGTCTCTGGCTGGCTAATAGAGACTTTCTGTTGTCTTAAACCCATGTGTGAGGTGTCCTTCCTGTTGGGTGCCCCACGACACTCCAGCACCAGAACACATACCATTGGCTTCCAGAATCCTCAGAGAGAGGAGGTCATGGAGAGCTGCACTGGGGGATTGGAGTGTATGTTGATTTTGGGGTGACTCAAGACTGTATGTCCAAACCTTTAGATCTGTACACTACAATAGGTGACCTTGCCAACTGTGATGGATCCTGTTTGAGAAGATTGCTGCCTGCTGGAGGCTAGCCTGGATTATCTAGTGAGTTCCAGTCCTTCCTTGGCTACAGTATGAGACCATTTCTCCAAAACAGAGAAGAAAAATCCTCTGCGCTCACACACACCCCTTCCCTAGTGCTGACCCAGCACTGCTTTCTCTTTATTTTGCTATGGATAAAGACAGTGGAGGAAGCTGGGGCAGGATTTTGCTTAACTCTGTGAAGCTATGATTCTTTGCCTGTCTAAAACACCTGATGGTCCTAATAAAGAGCTGAATGACCAATAGCAAGGCAGGAACACGGATAGGCAGGACTGGCAGGCTGACAGGATACACAGAAGGAGAAATCTAGGAGGGGGGCGGGCGCAGCAAGCTAACAAGAAAAGGGGGATGACAGGGGACAGTCACCCAGTTACACAGGAAGCTGCAGAGAAAGGACTAAAAAAAGAAATAGAGGAATATAAAAGCCCAGAGGCAAAAGGTGGTCAGGCTAATTTAAGAAAAGCTGACAAGAAAGAAGCCAACTTACGGCTTAGCATTTAAAACTAAGGATAAGCCTCTGCGTGTGATTTATTTGGGAGCTGCGTGGTGGACCCATCAAAAACCAACAGAGAGGCCGGGTGGTGGTGGCGCACGCCTTTAATCCCAGCACTCGGGAGGCAGAGGCAGGCGGATCTCTGTGAGTTCAAGACCAACCTGGTCTACAGAGCTAGTTCCAGGACAGGCTCCAAAGCCACAGAGAAACCCTGTCT
>NW_026067894.1:2643338-2644496 GCF_014885135.2 Alexandromys fortis
AAAACCCCAAAAACAAAAAAAAACCCCGACCCCAAAAAACCAAAAAAAAAAAAAAAAAAAAAAAAAAAAACCAACAGAGAAAAACAGCACACAACACACCACTTAGACAAAAAATGCACACGCACAGACACACAAACCAGGGCTAAGGCCTTCAGGCCAGGAACAAAAGCCTGTCCCTAAAGCAGAGGAAAGCCCCTGCTGGGGGTGGGAGCAAGTAGCTTATTGAGTTAAGACTCTCTCACTCAGTAACACAGTTGATCTTGAACTTGCAGCAATCCTCCAGCCTCTGCTTCTCAAGTGCTAGGATTTTCCTGTGTGATACCACACCTGACTGGTTAGGTGTGACCCACAGGAGAAGAGAACTATGTAACTCAGTGGTAAAGCTTGTGCCTGCCAGGATTAAGCCCCAGGTTCCCTCCCTAGCAGCACACAGAAACTGATTCAAGTTGTTAAGCAATTAGAACCCTCTAGATTTTCCAGCCTCTGCCCCGGAGGATTTAAAGTGCAGAGGGACCACACCGAATTACTAGATGGGCCTTGAACAGTCATGAACATATAAACCTGCGACAAGCCAGAGTGTTCACGTCTCCAAGGTCTGCTTCCTCAGGTAGCGGAGGTAAGATTGAATGTTTGAGGCTAAGCCAGACATGATGACACACACCTTTAGTCTCATCTTGGGGAAGCAGAAGCAGGTGGGTCTCTGAACTGGAGGCTAGCCTGGTCTACACAGCAAGTTCCAAGACAGCCATGGCTACATAGATCCTGTCTCAAAAAACTTTTTTTTTTTGATGACAGTCTATACTATAAAAAAGCCAGACGTGTTATACACACAGTAGTTGGAAGCTAGAGACAAGGAGACCTAATATACAGCAGATTCAAGGCAGCATAGTATACAAAGTCCCTGTCTCAAAACCAAGAATCAGACGACTGAGTAGGTAGAAGCTGTGGAATCTTCCTTTACTCTGTGTAAATATATGTCCCTGTGATTGGTTTCAAAGAAGCTGAGTGGCCAATAGCTGGACAAGATAAGGTTAGTCAGGAGAACCAGATTAAGGACTCTGGGATGAAGAAGGGCAAAGTCAGAGGAGTCTCCTCCAGACACTGAGAGGAAACAGGAGGTGCAGGAGGAAAGAGAGTTAATGGAACTCGGCAGATGGA
>NW_026067894.1:2649936-2652834 GCF_014885135.2 Alexandromys fortis
ACAGACAGAATATTGTATACGAAATAAATAAATAAATATTTAAAAAAGAAAAAGAAAAAAGAAAACAATTGAGTCCCCAGGAGCCAGGCTGGCTCAGATCCTTTTAATATCAATGTTGGGAGATGTGGTCACAGGTTACAGAGTGCTTCTTACCGGAAATAAGTCTTTGAAAATAACTTATTAAACTTAGATTGGGGGGGCTGGAGAGATGGCTCGGAGGTTAAGAGCATTGCCTGCTCTTGCAAAGGTCATGAGTTCAATTCCCAGTAACCACATGGTGACTCCCAACCATCTGTAATGAGGTCTGATGCCCTCTGCTGGCCTTCAGGCATACACACAGACAGAATATTGTATACATAATAAATAAATAAATAAATAAATAAATAAATAAATAAATGAGAGAAGAAACTCACCAGCATAATAAAGACTGGAGAATGCTAAAGAAGAATAAAGATAAGGTCTGAAAGAAACCACCAAGAGAGAGAGCAAGGATATTTTTCTCTAACCCCTCAGATAAAAAGGTATAGTGCGCAGGGCGATTGTGGCACACGCCTTTAATCCCAGCACTCAGGAGGCAGAGGCAGGCGGATCTCTGTGAGTTCGAGGCCAGCCTGGTCTACAAGGGCTAGTTCCGGGACAGGCACCAAAGCTACAGAGAAACCCTGTCTCGAAAAACCAAAAAAAATAAAATAAAAAAGTTATAGTGCATCAACTCTTGATTTCCTTTGAGCCCTGTGCTGCTGGAGGCTGGTCCCCCAAGCAGCAACAGGTTAATCTAAGTTGTCAGAACTAGTTAGTAATAAGCCTGAGCTATCAGTCGAGAATTTATAGTTGATATTAAGTGTCTATGCCCGGCGGTGGTGGTGCATGCCTTTAATCCCAGCACTTGGGAGGCAGAGGCAGGTGGATCTTTGTGAGTTCGAGGCCAGCCTGGTCTACAAGAGCTAGTTCCAGGACAGGCTCCAAAGCTACAGAGAAACCCTGTCTCAAAATTAACAAAAAGTGTCCATATGGGTTATTTGGATACTGCTAAGGTGGAAAGGAAAAGTTTGCCTAAAGAAGCACTTGCCTCCCAGCTGGACATAATATGGCTCAATATTTACCCAGCCCTCCCAGCAAATCTTTTGGGCTACAGCATCAGCAAAAGCAGTGCTCTTCCATGGTCGAGCCTGGTGTAACCAGCTGCAGCGGGGATACTCGATAATGAATGTAGGGGGGAGTGGGTGCCCAGGCAGGCAGGCAGGTGCAGTGGACAGTGGGATCCCAGGAGGCGGCTTCAGCACAGTAGCACCTGCTGGCTGAGGACATCAGCAGCTGCTGAGTGGAGCTCAGGCAGAGAGAGAGAGAGGTGGCAGCAGGAGCCCCTGCCCGGGAAGAGTCAGTGTTGAAGTGGCTGAACTGGTCAATTTGAGGCCCGGGCAGGAGTTCCAGAGGATAACCCGTGGAGTGAGGGAGCAAGCTGCATGTTAAGGGGGCTNACTGCTGTGGAGAACCATGGTGGGGAGGAAGGCAATGCCCGGTGCCAGAAGGATCCTGGGTGTTTTTCTGACTTGAGCCACCACCAAGTCCCACTGCTAGAGAGCAGGCCTCCCATGGCCTCTGCCCTCTGAGGACCAGGCACACTCCTGCACCTTTCTCCTGGACCCTCAGAAGGAAAGCAAGGAGTAAGCCACACGAATTTCAAAGAATAAGGCCACCAGGTCTGCTGCAGCCTGAGCTACAGCCATGGCAGGTTTTATTCAACAGGAGGAGATCTGGATGAGGAGGGAAAGAGCAGCTGACTCGGCTCACAGCCCAGACTAGCCAGGCTGGAACACAGCCTGACAGGCAGTGACCTCTACACCTCCCCATGTCAGAGCCAGTGGAAGTAGTTGGAACAATCATGAGCAACCAGGTCCCAGGCTTGGTCAAAGGCCTCCACGACAGCCGGCTCCAGGGGCCCTTCTTCAACGCAGGTCAAGTTCTGCTCCAATTGCTCCAGACTGGACATGCCCAGAATGACCGCATCCCCATGGGAGCCCTGCAAAAGACATACAGATTCCAGCACACATCTGACATCCTATTGACTCATTACCCGCCCCTCCTGTCCGTTGCTTGCTGAGATTTGGGATATGTTTTCACTTGAGTATTGCTTCTAGGAGAAATGACTACTGCCTCCAAATAGCCAAGGTCTGCCAGGCTCCTCTGCCCTGCAGGACAGTTTGGGAAAAACTTAGCTTGATGCCTCATGTTTACCAAGAACTAAAGGGGCAACATTACCCCAGAATGCCCACACTGAAGAAGGGGGTTAAGGAGAGGAAGTGGGGACAGCAGGCAGAAAGGGATGCTTCCAGGGACACAGAATTGAGTTCTCTCCAGAGAGAGTGCTGGAAAGCATATAATAAAGAATTTCATTTTTAATGTTCTTTTCAGAGCCAAATCTATGTTGATTTCCTACACCGTGGAGCTGTGGGACTTTAGTAGGTAAACCAGTTCTCATTGGAGAACCAATTTCTCAGTATGGAAATGGAGATCATGGGAGGCTTAACCATTAGGAGCAGTTTCTGCTCTTGAAAACAACCTGGATTTGGTTCTTAGAACCCACTTGGTTCTGGCTCATAACCACCTTTAACTCCAATTCCAGGGATGGTGCCAGCTTTCCTGGCTTCGGCTGGCACTATAAGTGCAGATCACAGGGGCTGAGAGATGGCTCAGAGGTTAAGAGCACTGGCTGTTCTTCCAAAGGTCCTGAGTTCAATTCCCAGCAACCACATGGTGGCTCACAACCATCTGTAATAAGATTTGGTGCCCTCTTCTGGCCTGCAGGGATACCTGCAGGCAGGTGCTGTATACATAATTAATAAATAAATCTTAAAAAATAAAATTTAAAAAAAAGTGCATATCACCACCAGGCAAATC
>NW_026067894.1:2657129-2659662 GCF_014885135.2 Alexandromys fortis
GTTAAGGAGAGGAAGTGGGGACAGCAGGCAGAAAGGGATGCTTCCAGGGACACAGAATTGAGTTCTCTCCAGAGAGAGTGCTGGAAAGCATATAATAAAGAATTTCATTTTTAATGTTCTTTTCAGAGCCAAATCTATGTTGATTTCCTACACCGTGGAGCTGTGGGACTTTAGTAGGTAAACCAGTTCTCATTGGAGAACCAATTTCTCAGTATGGAAATGGAGATCATGGGAGGCTTAACCATTAGGAGCAGTTTCTGCTCTTGAAAACAACCTGGATTTGGTTCTTAGAACCCACTTGGTTCTGGCTCATAACCACCTTTAACTCCAATTCCAGGGATGGTGCCAGCTTTCCTGGCTTCGGCTGGCACTATAAGTGCAGATCACAGGGGCTGAGAGATGGCTCAGAGGTTAAGAGCACTGGCTGTTCTTCCAAAGGTCCTGAGTTCAATTCCCAGCAACCACATGGTGGCTCACAACCATCTGTAATAAGATTTGGTGCCCTCTTCTGGCCTGCAGGGATACCTGCAGGCAGGTGCTGTATACATAATTAATAAATAAATCTTAAAAAATAAAATTTAAAAAAAGTGCATATCACCACCAGGCAAAGCACTAAGAAAGATGGAATAAAAATAACTAGATCTGGGGCTGGAGAGATGGCTCAGCGGTTAAGAGCATTGCCTGCTCTTCCAAGGGTTCTGAGTTCAATTTCCAGCAACCACATGGTGGCTCACAACCATCTGTAATGAGGTCTGGTGACCTTTTCTGGCCTGCAGATGTACACACAGACAGAAGATTGTATACATAATAAATAAATAAATATTTTATAAAAAGACTAGATCTTTAAGAAAAACAATCCAGATGACTAGACTTCACACAGTCTTCGCAACTAAGCTAGCACTACCACATGTCACCAGTCTGGGAAAAGCTGGGCCAGAGAAGATGGAATCACAGTGGGATGGGATCCACTCCCCACCCCCCAACTCCATGACTCCATTTTCCCCATCCTACTTCACAGCAGAGGCTGAACCGCCAGGGCCTGTTACGTACCTTGAGCTGTGAGTGATGGTACATCCACCGCAGGGCGGCAGAGGTCATACTGGGGGTGCTGGTGCCATAGCTAGATTTCAAAGCCTTCTCTACCAGAGCGATGCCCTTGAAGTATTCATCCTTCCAGTACCTGAATGGGTGGGGGACAGTGACATGGGGGTCAGTTTCTCAGGGGTCACTAGAGGGTGACCTAACCCCTGGATCCCTGAGGTGGCTTCTGTCCTCAGGCAGAGCTCTGCCTCTTTAGTGTCTGAACACAGAGGTCTCCAAGGCCACTCGTAGGTCAGTGAGAGACACAGAGGACAAGAATCTGGTATTTTAAATGCTTGTCAAATGTTAACAATTCAGCTCCCTAAATGAGGCCTCTCAGTTGGCACAACACCACACTTGTGAGCCCTGGGTCACACAGGCTAAAATCCTGGACAACAGCCTGGCTTCTGAGGTCAACTCCCTTCCCTGTACTCACTGGTCTACTTCCTGAGGGAGGAACAATTTCACTGAAGTGTGTCTTAGCAACATGGTCAGAAGAGAAGCTGATTGCGCTGGATTCTGAAGGACAGCAGGCCTTGATTCTCTAAAGGAGAACCCTGGGATCTGACAGTGTATGAAATGCCTTCAGAACCACTGATCAAGGCAGTGGTTTGTAATCCAGGCGAAGGATCACAGACTGTTAGTGGTGCAGGGGTTCTTTGTGGTTGCCATTTTGTCCTGAGATGCTGAGCATCAAATGCAAGGCGTCCTCACACCCAACCTTTGCATGCTACCAGTGAGCAGCACACTCCCTTACAGGTCAGGCTTGAATCAAGCCGTGTGCACAGTAAGGCTACTGCAGATGGCTCACTGCTTTTACCTCTGATACTTTCCACAATCCTGCATGAGCCTCATGCAGGAAGCGTGACAAACAGAGAATACAAACAGTAACTGTATCGGTCTGTGCTCACCAACCTTGGAGACATGACAACTGAGGTGCTAGATGGGAAAGGATTATAAGTGTTCTACACAGTGGCTGGTCATGGGGGCACACACACCTAATCCCTACGTGTCAGGAGGCTGAGTCAGGAGCATCACAAGTTGTACATTATACTGGGTCAATCCAACCTCAAAAAAAAAAATGTCACTTGGGAAAAAAGATTGAATCGTTGATATTTTTTCAAATTTTTTTTCCTATTTTTGTAGTGCTGGGAATCAAAGCCAGATCTTTGAGCACTCCATCCCCAGGCAATAGGCAGGTCTTGCACTTGTAATCTTTCTGCCTCAGTTTCCCCAGTCAGATACATTTTTAGGTACTGAAAATTTGGAGCAGAGCATCGTGAAAGTCACTAGGAATGCTAGCTCATTGCCAAGTAGTGGTGGCACAAACCCATAATCCCAGCAAGCAGGGGGCAGAGGCAGGCAGATCTCTAAGGTGAAGAGCATTCTGATCAAAAGGGTGAGTTCCAGGACAACCAGTGCTACACACACACACACACACACACACACACAC
>NW_026067894.1:2665344-2694579 GCF_014885135.2 Alexandromys fortis
ATCCAGCCATTTTTCTTGCAGAGGGTACAGATCTCAGCCACTTCCCAGGAGGCATAGTTGGACAGGCCAAGCTCCACAAACTTGCCCTGCAGGGGAGAGACTCCATCAGAGCCCAGCTCAGTCCAGGAGACCAGGAAGGGGGACTGACTGGGAGGGCAGCCTGGAGTGAGGTCTGTGCCCGCCCTGCTGTGTGTTGCCAGCACTCACTCTCCTGGCAGGGTCAAGTTGGAAAGATCAGAGAGCATCCCCCCCAAGCTCAGGGCCCACACTCACCTCCTGATGCAGCTGGTGGCAGACCTGCAGCGTCTCCTCTATAGGGGTGTTCTGGTCTGGGTAGTGTAAGTAGAAGAGGTCCACCCGGGGACACTGCAGCCGCTTCAGTGAAGTCTCCAGCTGGAACCGGACGTCATCAGGCTTCAATGTCTTCCCAAGCGTTCCAATAGCCTTGGTGGCTATTTTCACTTTTGGGGTGGGGGGTGGAATGCAAGTTTAAGTCACTTTACCAAACATAGTATTACTTTAACAGTTGAGTAACAGAACTGGGCTGCATATGGTGGTGCCTGCCCCTGTTCCTAAATCTTCAGGTTTGGGGGAGGGATACAGGAACTCAAGGTCAGCCTTGTCTTCATAGTACAAATCTAGTTCTATATCAAACACTAGATCCAAAAAACAAGTAAGGACAAAGAACAGATGGAGGGAGAATGAGGGGAGGGAGAGAGAGAATTAGGAAATATACAGACAGACAAAGGCAGAGATATAACTGGGTTCAAATTGTAGCTCTGCCATTAATTAGTAGCTGTGGCCTAGAATAATTGAGTCCTCCTCAATGCTGCTAAAGGTCAATGACAATGAGAGTGATAATGGCTTACGGAGAAGCCCTGAGGGTTGACAGGCATAACTGACAATGAACATGAAGAGTGGTTGGTATCCTCTCTGTGACAATTACCTACTGGGCACCTAGGTGAGCCAAACCAGGCACTGGGGCTGGTGGATGCAGAGGACCTGCGCTCATGGCTTTGCAGAGTACAGGCCACTGTTGAGTAGTGAGGCAGGGGAAAACTTGAGGTTCCACAGGGGGGCAGAGCAGGGAGGCAGAGGCTAGCCTGGGGTCACAGGGGTTCCTTAGAATCTCATCTGAGTGTCTAGGGCAAGTGAGAAGCTAGCAGACCAAGGACATTGAGGTATTTGTTTACAGGAAGAAGGGCTTTAGAAACCATGAGAAAGAAGGTCTGGGGTAAGGGACACGGGGATAGAGAAAAGAGAACAGAGCTGGAGAGAAATCGCTCTGATAACACCCCACTTGGAGTCTGGAGTTAAGACCTGGGGTTGTGGGCAGGGAAGTCTCTGAATCCTTCTAGTACCGAGCTCTGTGATCATTTCCAGATGTTTTGAAAGGTGGCCCTGAATGCAGCATGGGCACAGGGCATGTGTGATTATAGGGAAGGAAGGTGCAGAAGGAACTGGGGACAGAGATGGCAGAGGCTTTGCTGAGAGCCTGTGAGAAGGAAAGTCAGGGCCAGCTACAGACTCTGCTTGGGAAAACAGACCAGTTCTGGACCATCTGAGAGAGTCCCTGCTTCTCTCCCTGCCCTGCTGAAAGTCCAGTGGTATTTTTGATGGTAGATGAATGGATGTATGATCAATGGGAGCATAGAAGGATGGATGCATGGATGGAAAGGACAGACTGGTGGGTGGATAGATGGCGGGCAGGCGGGATGGATGGACTGACAGATGGAAGGAAGGATGGACAGACATGTGGATGGATGGATGGATGGATGGATGGATGGATGGATGGATGGACAGACACGTGGATGGATAGATGGATGGATGGATAGATGGACAGATGAACAGACACATGGATGGATGGATGGATGGATGGATGGATGGATGGATGGGTGGATGGATGTGCAAAAGGCACTTTCCACACTTGAGAAGTCAGTTCAGCAGCCCAAGGCAGTCAGTGGAGCCCCTGACACTCCTGAGTCTCATAGCTGGGACTTTTCCATCCTCCCACCTCACTTGACCTTCCTGATGGGACATCAGCTTCAGATCTGAGCTGTGGCTTTAGCCCAAGCATCCCTGAACTCAAACAGGGGAAGGAGGGAGGGCTCAAAAAAGCAATTTCAATCAGGAGTCAGATCCAGGCTCTGGTGGTGGTAATGGGTAACGTGTATATGCCAGCACTCTGGAAGCTGGGCAGGAGTAGCCCAGCCTGAGCTACAGGTAGATCCTAGGTTCGCCTGGGCTGCATAGACAGATCCTATCACATAATACAACTCCTTTCACTTGGAGGTAGGCAGGAGATCTAGAAACAGCAAGGCACCGAGTGCACGGGTCTGCTTCTGTTCTGGATCCCACTGTGCTGTGAATCCCTGCATAGAACTCCATAGGGCAGTGGTCAGAGTGTAATAATGGAAGAGAAAGAGTTCCATACAGCATAGCAGCAGCCCAGAGAAGTGCAGTGCTGTCTGTAGAGGCTGAGGCAGGGGAATAATTGAGTAGAGAACTCAAGAGAGCAGCATTGCTCTAGGGCCCTGTTCTCTCTGTAGGGCTGTACGTGATCCTATGGCTGCCAACATAATAGAGCAAGAGGTCTTGTTAATCAAAGGCTCATCCTCTACATGATCCAGGGCCATTAGCAAAAGAGGAAGGAGGTCTCAGTCTGGGGTGGTGGTGCTGAGCAGGAGTCCTGGAGATCAAGTGCTTCCAGGGCACCTACTGGCAGCAGCCCAGAGCCCAAGCATGGGCTAACCACATGGCTCCAGGCTGGACCAAGCTAGGCACACAGTGCAAGGAGTATCCTCGGCTACTCTGTCAGAACAAACTGTGGAAGGAGACTGTCAAATTGAAAGTTAGATATGTCTGAAGAGTTTGCATGCCTGAAGAGGTGCAGTTCTCAGAGCTCTTGCGTGGACAAGGGGAGACCAGGGCTCCAGGAGCCGGACAAAGCTGTGCTGGAGCAGGGGGATGACAGAATAGACTCTGTTACCTTTGCAGCCACTGCGACCCAGCCCGAGCCCCAGGCTGCCCAGGATTGTCTCAGACCGGCCTTCCGTGTACACAAAGGCTGTGTCGAACTCCGTGTGGCCGCGCTTCAGGAAAGCTTGCACCGACGCTGCGCTGGAGGTCTGATCCATGCGACCCCCCATCGCCATGCAACCCAGCACAGTGGCGGGCCGAACGGATGACATGGTGGCTCTGGTAGAGGTAGGGGAAGGCGAAGGAGGAGAGGAAGGAGGATCCAGGAGTTTGCAGCTCTAGTGCAAAGACGCCTATGGCTTTAATAGCTGCTGTTAGTGGCCATGCCCATGGGGCGGAGCGAGCAGAGGTGGGGCAGAATTTGCAGTCTGGTGTGAGAGACTTCCTCAAAGCTCTGTGTCTGCCCTGCAAATCTTGAACCTACGTGTGCGCCCTGGAAGAAAGTAAGCTGGCACCCTTCCCTGTTTGTTCTCTCTGCTTCACTCCTGACCACCCTGGTCTCTGTTCCCTTTTAGGAGTTTATGGGTGACCTCCTGCCCAAAATTCCAGTACTCTACAACTGCTGAGACACAAGTTTTAGTTTTGTTTTTCTTTAAAAAAAAAAAAAAGATTGATTGAATGTAGCAAAAAATCAATAAATCCAGGTGTGTGACCTGGGCTTGTCCCAGTGCACTTGGGAACAGAGGTAGAGACAGAAAGATTAAGAACTCAAAGTCCACCTTGCTTACCAAAGGCCTTGTCATACAAACTAAAACAAATACTAAAACAAATAGCTTCATGAATGAATTGAGGTTGAGGGCATAAGTCAGTTACTAACTTGTATTGTTGGTGACAGGTCCTGCAAAGGTCGGGGAGCAAAGATAAGGACTGGAAATGGTATTTCCAACCAATCTGTAAACTGTTGACAAAAGGTTGGTCACAATGACTCAGCAACTTCTTTTTTTTAATTCAAGGACATGAAAAGATATGTTCACACAAAAGCCTATATTCTCTGTTGTTCTTTAACATTATACATACATACATGCATACACACACACACATATTTGTAAGGCTCTTGTGTATCTCCTGTGGCTTCAACTCATGTAGTTGTTGAGAATAACCTTGAAATTCTTGTTCTTCTGCCTACACCTACTAAGTGCTGGGATGACAGGTGTTGGCAATCTCACCAGGATTTTGTGACCATGGAGCCCTCTACCAACTGAGCCATATCTCTGCCATGCAGGAGACTTTAGAGTTGTTCACTTGGAAGTCGCAGAATATAAAAACAACCTGAATGTCCCCCTGGGTAGATTGGCAATGGACTAAGCTGTGAACTCACTGTAGCAGTTGAGTCTCAGCAGGTGGAAGAAGCCTCGGGGCACACGCGTGATTCTGTGTGTGACATTGCTGGAGAGACAGCTCCACGGGGACAGGAAACGGAAGGACAGAATTCTAGGCGGCTCGGCAGGTAAAACACGGGCTGCTCTTCCAGAGGACCCAGGCATGATTTCCAGCACCCACATGGCTGCTCACAACCCTTTGTAACTGCACTTCCAGAGGGTCCAGTGCCCTCTCTGGCTCCTCCTCTAATGCAGGCCCCAGACCTTGGCAGAACTGACTCCATGATGGAAATTCCATTCAGCTTATATAAAACTCAGCATGGAGCCAGCACCACCTTCCAAAATGAAGCAAAGACCTAATCCCTCAGATCCATAGTTCTGGGGACGTCCCTCACTGTACCCACCTTGTTTTTTGTCTTCTGCGGTTCTGTTTCTGATGAACACTGAAGAATATGGTCAACCCATAATATGGTTTTTGTGCTTAAAAGCTTACTCTGAGAAAGGCTCAGGGCTACACCAGGATCCCAAATGTCCAGTGGTCTCTGGCTGGCTAATAGAGACATTCTGTTGTCTTAAACCCATGTGTGAGGCGTCCTCTCTGGTGGGTGCCCCACAACACTCTAGCACCAGAACACATACCATTGGCTTCCAGGGTCCTCAGAGAGAGGAGGTCATGGAGAGCTGTACTGGGGGATTGGAGTGTATGTTGATTTTGGGATGACTCAAGACTGTATGTCCAAACCTTTAGATCTGTACACTACAATAGGTGACCTTGCCGACTGTGATGGCTCATGTTTGAGAAGATTGCTGCCTGCTGGAGGCTAGCCTAGACTATCTAGTGAGTTCCAGTCCTTCCTGGGCTACAGTATGAGACCATTCCTCCAAAACATAGAAGAAAAAAAGATAATTAGAAGGCAGCCACATCTGGGCTGTGTTGGCGTACGCCTTTAACCCCGAGCACTCGGGAGCAGAGGCAGGTGGGATCTCTGTGAGTTCAAAGACAGCCTGGTCTACAGCGTGAGTTCTAGGATAGTCAGGGATGTTTCACAGAGAAACCCTTTTTTCAAAAAACAAAAGAACAAAACAACAACAACAACAAAACAGAACCAACAGCCACAATATAGGGACCCTGCACTCCATAGGCCAAGGCAGGATTAAACTGTCAGGATTTCAGTGCCTGCCTGGGCAATCGGGTACCAGGCCAACCAGCGTTACATAGCAAGACTCTGTTTCAATTGTCCAAAGAGGGGTCATGAGTGCAGCTCGGTTGGCAAAGCACTTACTTGTCTCTCACACAAAAGCCTGGGCTTCCCCCACACCACATGAGCTGACTGTGGTGGGCCACACCCCCACCCACCATTTGGGGTGGAGACTCAAGGATTACATGAGACCCTGTCTCAAGTCAACAACAACAAAAAATACCCAAGTCAATAAAAATCGGGGTTCAGGGACTATAGCTCAAGCACCGATTTCCTAAACTTTTCCCATTGGCCACTGCTTCTGATTAGAGAAGTTTTTATGAGACTCCAATCACATAATCACATCAGTATATAGAAAGAGGTGTACTCTTTAAACACATGCTGATAAGACCTAGAGAAGGTCATGGAAGCTGGGTTTATCGAGTCATGCTTGTCACCCCAATACTTCCCACAGAGTCAGGACTGGGAGCTCAAGGTCATCCTCAGGGGCATAATAAGTTGCAGGTCATCTGGGCTCCACCAGAACCAGTCTCAAATAATAATAATAATAAAATGTAAAACAAAATCTTTGAAAATAATTATTTGGTAACAAGCAATTTTACCATTCATTAAAGACTATGCTAATGAGTTAGATTATTGCCAGGCAGTGGTGGCGCACGCCTTTAATCCCAGCACTCGGGAGGCAGAGGTGGGGGATTTCTGTGAGTTTGAGGCCAGCCTGGTCTACAAGAGCTAGTTCCAGGACAGGCTCTGAAGCTACAGAGAAACTATCTTGAAAAACAAACAAACAAAAAACAAAGAGTGAGACAGATTATCTTATTTTGGTTGACTATTAGTACTCTCCTTTCTTTTTTTCATTTGGTTTTTCGACCCAGGGTCTCTCTGTGTACACTAGACTGACTTGAAACTAAGAGACCTGCCTGCCTCTGCCACCCGAGTGCCTGGGGTAAAGGAGTGCACAACCTGCACCACCACCACCCGGGAAGTTCTGTCTTTTCAAAAAGGTGGAATGGTACATTATCGGGGACCTCTGAGTGTCAGCCTTGTGTCCGTTCAGGGTTCAGAAGAAGGACTCACAGCAAGCACGGGACTTAGATCTGAGGGTGAAAAGATCTCTCCACTACGTACTTTCCTGCATCTGTTTCCTTGTTCTTCTCCTGCTGTCCTCCTGTTCTGTAAAGTTTCCAGTTTATATGCACAAAAAACAAAGGCAGTTCTGAGCTTGGACATCCCTTTATCTTTGAAGGTCGTGAATGTGATCTATATGAAAGACTCCTTTCCTGATTGCTTGTCCTGCCAAATGGAGGATAGCTACAGGGAGGCGGCTTCTGATGGATCTCTGAATGGAACAGAGATTAGACCGTGGGAACCAAGGTTATTGACTGTGTGACTAAATTTCCCACTGGAAGTCCCGCAGAGTTGGGAGTGATGACCCAATAGACCAGTACATGGAAAAGAATTGGGTCCAATGATCCATACTCTGTTGAATCTTGCACCAAGGGAGAGTGCTCATGACTTCACAAGAGATCCCCTGTGAGAATCAGTCAGTATGCAAAAGATGGTAGGCCGAGCGAGCGCCCTGCGAACTGGGTTTCCTCCATCAGAATGCATTTGTTCTGGTGGGTCTGTCTGATCAGCTGAGATCTCACTGCACGATTCCCGCAGACCACAGCAGTACATGTTCCATAGCGGAGCCTGGCCATTGGTAGCCTCTGCACCATGCCCTATCACAGGAAATGGTCCTGCCTCAGCCAGGTTAGGGTTACCTTTGAGAACACTCCCTCAGCAGGACTGAGTCCTGCTGCCACACTGCAGTAAATCAAGCAGTCAGCCCAAGGAACTAAGGGCCCCTGGTTTATGCAAGGAGACGTATTTAGGGATTTCTGGGTCCAGGAGAGCCAAGATCAGTTTAAGTTTGTCTTCTTCTTAATCTGCAGGCCCATGGGATTGTTCCCAATACGCCCTCCTGCCTTGCCTATTGGGAGTTTTACCAACCAGAAAAGGTATTAGGTCAGATAGTGGTGGTGCACACCTTTAACATTCGGGAGACAGAGACAGGTGGATCTCTGTGAGTTTGACAGAGTTCCAGGACAGGTTCCAAAGATACAGGGAAACCGTGCCTCAAAAAAAAAAAGAGGGCCGGAGAGATGGCTCAGTGCTTAAGAGCACTGACTGCTCTTCCAGAGGTCCTGAGTTCAACTCCCAGCAACTACATGGTGGCTCACAGCCATCTGTAATGAGACCTGGTGACCCCGTCTGGCTTGTGGGCACATATGGAAGGAATGCTGTACACATAATAAATATTTTTAAAAAAGAAAGTAAAGCTTTCTGATAACCAGGTGTCCCCAGTGGATAAGGCCCTTGTTCCTATTGTGCCCTCCTGCCCTGTGTACTAGGGGTCGTACCAATCAGAAAAGGTTTCTGATGATAACCGGGCGTCCCCAGTGGCTGGGGCCCTTGGTGAAGGAGCAGTGGTGCTCACTGTCGTTTTTCAGGTCAGCAAGAAGTTGAGAGGTGAAGTTGGGCTCCTCTTTACCAACCGCACAAAGGAGGAGGTGAACGGGTGAGTGTCTCTGAGGGGTGGGGGGAGAAGCTGAGGGTCGGGAAAGCTGAAAGGGTGGTTCCGTGGTGACATCAAACTGGGGCTGGGTCCTGGAAGCCTCTTATCAGAACCAGATTCTGTGACCTGGGTCCTCCCATTCTCTCTGGTGTAGTCCTCCCCTTTGGGTGCTGGAACTCAGCCAAGATGGACAAGGACAGGAGGCCCTGCATTGTGTGCACTCAGTGGAGGGTCAGACTTGTGAATGGAGGCACAGCTGGGAACTTCCCCATCACTCTCCTCTGCCTTAGGTGGTTCACAAAGTATACAGAAATGGATTTTGCTCGAGCTGGGAACAAAGCAACTTTAACCGTGAGCCTGGATCCAGGGCCCCTGAAGCAGTTCCCTCATTCCATGGAGCCACAGCTGAGGCAGCTGGGCCTGCCCACTGCCCTCAAGAAAGGTAGGTGTCTGGAGAGGTGGCTCAGGGTTAGGAGTAGTGGCTGCTTTTACATAGGACATGGGTTTGACTCCCAGCACCCTCTTCTGGCCTCCACAGGCAGCAGGTATTCACATGGTGCCACAACTATGCTCCCTGGAGCCCCAGCTCCTGGTTCCACCCTGTCTCGTGGGTCCCGAGGCAGCATGGAGGGAGCAGGTGTGGAGCAGCAGAGGAGACAGCGTGAGGTTCAGTGCTGGCTGCAGCCAGGCAGATGCCCACTTTATTCAGACAGGAAGTGGTGCTGTCAGACTCAGCCCCAAGTTTCCTCACTGTGAGGTGACAGGGGGGAGCAGGGCTACCATCTACAAGACCGCGTGGGTGGAGACCAGCAGAAGGCCACACTGAGTCAGCATCAGGCAGGGAATGGCCAAGAGGCGGCGGGAAAGCCCTTGGCAGCTCGAGCCAGGACATCTATCTGAAGTAGTTGGGACACTCGTGGGCGACCAGGTTCCAGGCTTGGTTAAAGGCATCGACGACAGCCAGCTCCAGGGGCCCTTCCTCAGAGGCCGCCAAGTTCTGTTCCAGCTGCTCCAGGCTGGACATGCCCAAGATGACTGCATCCCCCTGGGTGGCCTGCAAGGGGAGACGGCAGATCTCAGCACTCTTCTGCTCCGTAAGTGGTTCCTGTCACACATGCCTCCCCACGCCCACCTTGCCTATCCCCTGGTAGGATCTTGCATCTTTTTGTATATCTGTCCTGAACACTCACTTAGGTCTAAAGGGGTCTTTCACAACTGAATATATGTGACTTGGCCCTTGCCGCTTGTTACACCTCTTCCCTGGGGAGACATAAATAATAACCACCCCCTCTTCATAGGACACTTGCCTCATGCCTGTCTGACAAGCACTTTATACACCAAATGATCTCTCTAGCCCTGGAGCAGTAGAGGAAGTACTCTCTAGACATCACTTAAAGGCAGCTCTGGGTCCTCTAAGGGGCAGAAGGTGAGTTCATGGGGCCGAGCTACCTGGAGCTCTGAGTGGTGGTACATCCAGCGCAGGGCAGCTGAGGTCATGCTGGGGGCGCTGCTGCCGTAGGTGGTCTGCAGGGCCTTTTCTACCAGGGCAATGGCCTCGAAGTGGTGCTCCTTCCAGAAGCTGAGTGAGAGGGGAGAGCGGCACTGGGTGAGAATCTTGGGTCACACTGGGGCCCGAAGCCAAAGAGCCTACCAAGGCACTGCTCCACCCCCATCCTGTAGCATGGAAGGAGCTGTATCTCCCGGGAGAGGACCTCCTCCTTTACAGGGCATAAGACGCTCCTGGGCTGCCCAGTTGCTGGCCAGATCATCAGTGGGAACTCCTAGACCGGTCTACCATTCACCTAGTGTAATAGAGAAGCTAAGCCAGACTTAGCCCTGGCCTCCCAAGCCCCTACCCAAGGTCCCTTCCCCCCCCTCCCGGCACTGCAGATCTCAGACTAGCAATGACTTTTGCATCCACAGAGTCTGGGGGTGAGGGTGGGGTTTCCTCATTTCCATTGACAGAGGTAGAAAAATAAGAGAAACCTTAGGATTTGCTATTTCTTCCAAGAATCAAGGCCGGGTGGTATGGCACATGCCTTTAATTCCAACACTCCTCAACACTCCAGAGGCAGAGGCAGGCGGATCTCTGTAAGTTCAAGGCCAGCCTGGTCTACAGAGCAGACGCCAGGACAGAAAGGACTGTTATACAGAGAAACCCTGTCTTGAAAAACCACACACACACACACACACACACACACACACACACACACACACACGAATCAAGAAACACAGAGAGGGGGCGGTAGGAGTTTTTATCCCTAGGAGCACAGCTAAGAATGTCACGTAAAATAAAGGGGACCTCCCACCCTACCCACCTGACAAGGAGAACCCCAGCTCACCGGTTCCTGTAGGTCTCAGCCCAGTTATTCCCAAAGAAGCGGCCCACGGGCTGCTTCCCATCCTTGTCTTCATACTTGTATTTCCCTGTCAGCAGGCCCCCTGTGGGATGGCAACTGTCAATCAACCCTGGCCCAGAGTCCTCCCAGAGGCTGCCTGGTCCCACCCAGCAAACTGGAGAGCAGGAGGGAGCCTAGAGAGGGCATCCAATAAGGCAGTCACCTGCAGAGTCCGGCTTGGCATGCCCACCCATTCACCCACAGGACCTGTCCCCATGGCAGCCCATACCAGCCAAAGGGTTGTAGGCATAGAACCTCAATCCAAAGTGTCTGAGACAGGGGAAGAGCTCCTTCTCCACCTGCCGGGTGGTAGCGTTGTACATGCCCTGCAGGGAAGGAGAGGGGCCTGTTGCAAAGTGTGGATGTATCAAGGGAGAGGGCCCAGCTTTCCTCTTTTTAAAAATAATTTATTTTGAAAGCCTTTCTTTTTGTAGAGATAGGGCTGGGCAGGCTGTCCTTAAATTCCTGGGCTGAAGTGATCCTCCTGACTCACCCTCCCCAGTAGCTGGGACTAAAGGTCAGTAACCTGTGCCTGCTAGTCCTTCACTCTTTTATTTCTGTGTTCTGTAAGCATGTGCTATACACGTGTATGTGTCAGAGGCAGCAGATGTTGGGGATCCTGCTGTACCACTCTGCCATTTTCCCTTGAGGCAGGGCCTTTCACTGAATCTGGAGTTGGGTGAGCAACCCGTGATCCTCCTGTCTCCTGCAACCCCAGTGATCCTCCTGACTCCTGCAACCCCAATGATCCTCCTGACTCCTGCAACCCAATGACCCTCCTGTCTCCTGAAACCCCAATGATCCTCCTGACTCCTGCAACCCCAATGACTCTCCTGTCTCCTGAAATCCCAATGATCCTCCTGACTCCTGCAACCCCAATGACCCTCCTGTCTCCTGCCTTGATCAGCACTAGGTAACAGGTGCACACAATCACACTGGGCTTTGTGTGTCAACAGGGGAATGAGACTCCAGGTCCTCATGGTTGCATGACAAGCATTTTTATCTGTTAAACCTGGCTTCTGTTTTTTGAAATAGTTTTTCTCTATAGTCTAGCCTTACCTTGATCATAGTGATCCTCAATCACTTGATCATAGTGATTTTCCTGCCTCAGACTTCCAAGAGGTAGATATGTGTGCCCCTGTGCCCAGATTTTCCATTTACGACTTTGAAAACTCCAGATCTATACCATCCCAGGTCTGATTATTTCACCTCTCACCTGAAGGGCACAGGGACTAGTCTTTTTTTTTTTTTTTAATTATAGAGATTGTAGTAAGGAATGAGGTTGAAGAGTGTTGGACATAGAGAGGGGAAACTGGCCTGGGTTATCAATCACAGATATCTCCAGGCCTTGTTGATGGGCTGGATACTGAAATTACAACAACACAAAAGTTCAGCAAATTCTCTGATTCCAGAAGATGTAATAAACGTACTAAAAAGGCAGTCAGCAGGCTGAGGTAAAGTTCAGTGATAGAGTATATATCAGGGCTTGGGTTCAATCCCAGTACCACAGAATAAACAAACACCACAATAAGAAAAATCTGCAGAGAAAGCCAGTGGGTAGTGAGGCATGCCTTTAATCCCAGCCCTCGGGAGGCAGGAGGCAAGTGGATCTCTGAGTTTGAGGCTAGCCTGGTCTACAGAGTGAGTTTTAGATCAGCCAGGACTGTTATACAGAGAAACCCTGTCTCAAAAACAAAACAACAACAACAAAAAAATTACTCTGCAGAGAAATGCACAAAAGTAGGGGGCTCTGAGATGAAGGAATACTTCAAGTGGCTCAGCTACGAAGACGTGTTTCAGAGACTGTAGGCTCCTGAGGGCTTGTAGGCACAGGATTCCCAGTTCTGGGTCAAAGCTGAGTACTTCTAAGACATGGGACGTATGATCTAGGCTGAAGTGTGGGGTGGGAAGAGGGATGGAGATGTGTATGCTCAGGTAGAAAATGAGCAGGTGAGAAATAGCCAGGCTGGTAAGAAATTAGGTGGTACCCAGAGGCTTTGAGGAGGGGTGGCTACTCTGTAGAGGGTCTAAGGAGGGGTCCAAAGCACAAGATGACTCGGGATCAATTGATCTCTGACGTCTGAGTAATCCTAACACACCAAGTTCCCCTCACCTGGTACACGGTTGGCATGATCCAGCCATTTTTCTTGCAGAGGGTACAGATCTCAGCCACCTCCCAGGAGGCATAGTTGGACAGGCCAAGCTCCACAAACTTGCCCTGCAGGGGAGAGGACTCAGGTCAGTGCAGGGAACCAAGGGAAAACCAACTGGGTGAGGAACCCGGGAGTGGAATCTGTGCCCAGCTCTACCCTGGATACACAGAGAGCCTCACTAACGTGGCAGAGTCAGGATGAGAGGCGTAGAAATCACCTCTCTGAGCTTAGGGGCCACCCTCACCTCCTGCTGCAGCTGGTGGCAGGCACGAAGAGTCTCCTCTATAGGGGTGTTGTGGTCAGGAGCATGTAGGTAGAAGAGGTCCACCCGGGGACACTGCAGCCGCTTCAGGGACGTCTCCAGCTGGGACCGGACACTGTCAGGCTTCAGCGACTTCCCATCCCAAGGGTTGGCCTTGGTGGCAATTTTCACTTGCAGGAAGATTATAATGATTGAGAGATTTACTAGAAGGCCAGACATGATGGTGCAAGTCTTTAAAACCAGCACTCAGGAGGCAGAAACAGGAGGATCTCTTTGAGTTCGAGACCAGTCTGGTCTACAAAGTGAGTTCAAGGACAGTCAGAACTACACAGTGAAACCCTGTCTCAAAAACCCAAAACCAAAACAACAACAACAAAAACGATTAATTAGAATTACTCACTGGCCATGTAAATGTAAATGTTCCGGGCTAAATTACTTAATTTGGTCCCTGTTTTCTAACCTGTGAAATGAAATAACAATACTGGAACTGTCCTCATATGGAGGGGACAGGGATTAAATAATCTCTTTTTTTCTTCTTAAATTCTAGGTAGGGGTCTGGAAAGATGGCTCAGCAGTTAAGAGTACTGGCTCTTCCCAAAGAAGTCCTGAGTTCAATTCCAGCAATCACATAGTGGCTCACAACCATCTACAATGGGATCTGGTGCCCTCTTCTGGTGTGCAGGCAAACATGCAGAGAGAACACTCATACATAAAATAGGTAAGTAAATAAACCTTAAAATTCTAGGTAGTGGCACACACCTTTAACCCCAGCACTCAGGAGGCAGAGGCAGGCGGATCTCTGTGAGTTCTAGGCCAGCCTGGTCTACAGAGTGAGTTCCAGGACTGGCTCCATAGCTACTGAGAAACCCTGTCTTGGAAAACAAACCAAAACAAAACAAAATTCTAAGTAGTTTTTAAATCCTTCTGATTTTATATGTAGACGATCATGCTATCTATGAACCGAGGGAGTTTTAAGAATAATTTTTAATTCAGATACAAATTAGGGTCAGGAGAGATGGCTCAGCAGTTAAAAGCACTTGTTGCTCTTACAGAGGACCCAAATTCGAGCCCCAGCACCCACAGGGCAGCTTACAACCACCTATCACTTCAGTTCTAGAGAATTCAACACCCTCTTTGGATACATGGTACATGGCACGTGGCACCATTCATACACACAGACAAAACACTTGTACGCCTACAATAAAAAAATACATCTCAAAAGTTTTAATTTTGTTTAATGGAGCAAAAGAACTGAATTAAAAAAATGTTGGCTGGTAAGTTGTCTCAGTGGATAATGGTGCTTGCCACATAAGGCTGCATTTTGAATTTTAAGAGTATATATTGCAGGGCAGGGGGTGGAGGGCTTGAGGCATGAGAAGAAAGCAGACTCCATACCCCAAAGGTGCTCAAACACCATCCCAGACAGACTCCATACCCCAAAGGTGCTCAAACGCCATCCCAGACTTTGGACTTGATGTTCCCAAGTTTTGTCAGGATGATGAGCCCATCCTTTGGCTCCCTCTAGCCAAAGAATGGAGAAGGACCTCAGGGGGACAGGCCTGAAGGCAGAGAGACCAGTAAAGGACTCTGCAGGAATTGATGCAAGGGAGGCTGAAGAGATGGTTTAGAGCATTCACTGCTCTTGCAGAGGACTCAGGTTCGATCACCACACACGTTGGCTCACAATCATCTGTTAACTACAGTCCCAGGCTAGCCAATACTCTCCTCTGGCCCATGAGGGCACATACATACAGACAGACAAAGCACCAAAACATACATATAAATTAGTTAAATATCAGAAAAATATAAAAAAGTCAGGTGGTCACGATGCATGCCTTTAATCTCTGGAGGCACAGCCAGGTGGATCTCTGAGTTTCAGGTCAGCCTGGTCTACAGAGTAAGTTCTGGGGTAGTCAGAGCTACATAGTCACCCAGTCTCGAAAAACAAAACAAAACACCACCCCTCCCCCAATATTAGGGAAGTTATGTGAGATGCCCCTCTGTATGCTGTGAATATGATTTACTAACATTGGTTAATAAAGAAACTGTTTTGGCCGATGGCAGGACAGAATATAGCTAGGTGGGAAATCCAAGCAAAGGGACAGGGAGAAAGAAGGCGGAGCCTGGGGCAGGCTGCTGCTGGAGAAGCAAGATGTGAGGTAACAAGTCACGAGCCTCGTGGTAAAATATAAACTAACAGAAATGGGTTAATTTAAATTGTGAGAGCTAGTTAATAATAAGTCTGAGCTAATAGGCCAAACAGTTTGTAATTAATATTAAGCCCAAGTGGTAAATCAGGAACTGGTGGGCATGAGAGAAACCTCCAGTTACAGGGAAACAATACAGGCACCTGAATGTGTTCCTCGACAGCAACCAAAGTAGAATCCCTTTCAGACTCTCAGAAGCCTGCACATTCCTCGGTCACCTACTCAGCCCTGTTTCTTCCCAGATAGGGGACCCCAACTACCTTGACTGATGGATGGATGGATGGATGATGGATTCTGTGATCGACTATCTGGACTGATGGATGAATGATGGAGTCTATGTACCAATATTTGCCTATGTTGACTCAGCAAGACAATGGGGGAGTCCTCTGATAGAGAGAGGACCACAATATCTCCCGGCTTTAACACATATACACTGCTCCAAGGCACTCTCATGTGAATTTTTACAAGTGTGACCTGAGGACTTTGGCCTAGTGAATACAAAGACTCAAAGAAAAGCAGAAATGGGCTAAAGAGAAAAACATGAGAAACATGTCCCTGGAGTGCAGGGGTGGTGCGGGCAAGAGGGGAGGGCATAAGCACAAAACCTAGATGGAGGGGTGGGGAAGCAATGGACAATTGGAGAGTTGAGAGGCAGGGATTGACGTAGGAGTTAAGAGGCCAGAACAGGAACTCCCTCGCATCTGCTACCCCCTCTCCCCCACGCGCCCAGAGTTGCAACTCCAGAAGCTTCGAAGGAGAGGCGGGACAAAGTTCAGTTCGGTAGTTTAGGCTCCAAAGCCTTAGAAGCTTGGGGTCCGGAGCGACGCGCACAGCTGTGGATATGGGAACTTAGGAAGCTTCTGGGTGCAGACCCTTGGGGGTGCGGACCTGGGCAGTGCACGCCGGCTGCGGGCACCAGCTCAGCTCTACTCGGAGCAGGGGTGTGGGGGCAGGTGCAGCGGTTACCTGTGCAGTCGCCACTGCCCAGCCCAAGCCCCAGGCTGCCCAGGATGCTCTCGGACTGTCCGTCGCAGTACATGAAGGCCGTGTCCAGTTCTCTATGGCCGCGATCCATAAAGGCGCGTACCGTCGCGGCGCTGGCGCTCGCATCCATGCGGCGCCCCATCTCCATAGTGCCCAGAATTGTGGCGGGCCGGAGAGGGGAGCCCGAGGTGACGCCGGGTGGAGGAGGTCGGGACATGGCGAGAGGACGCGCTACGGAAGGCCCGGAGCGACGCGCACAGCGAAGAGCAGCTCGACCCACAGCTCGGGACGCTGCACGCAGCATGGAGACTGCGCCTGCGTGCCTGGAGGCCTCGGGCTCCGCCCACAGCGCGCAGAGAGGGCGGGGCGTCGGAGGTCAGCTGATCCCGGCGGGCTACGGACCTTGAAACTGAATCGGCTGTGTATCCTCTTCTGGTGAGACTGCAGGGGGCTGGCGGCAGTCAGGGCTTGGGGTCGGGACTCCAGGTACACCCTGTCAATTCTTTCCTACACCCTCCCCCTGCCCCGCACAGTCCCCGGCGCCGGTCCCCTTTTGGGGCGCGGGATCGCGAGCTTCAGCCGGCTCTGAATTGGGATCCGAGTCCGCGTTCGGCTCCAATTCTCACCTGTCCGTCCCTGCCTTCCGGTCTCTTGGCTTCTGATTGCCTTGTTTTTCCCCGGACTGGGCGGGGGCATCGCGGCGCTTGCCCCAGCTACTGCCCTGTCATTATCCCTCCGAACCGGCAGAGTCACCGGAAGGAGTTAGATCCTTCATTTGGAGGCCTGGAGTGGGTAGGATCCCGGAGCTATTGCGGGATCTCCTGATACATTTCCCCCAGGTCAGCAGGGAGGGAGCTCAGAGTGCCCACTCCCACGCCAAGCTCACCGCAGGAATCCAAGGAGGGTTGTTTAGAAGTGTGAGTACTGCTGTAGACTCAGGTTTGTTCAGTTAGTGTATACTGTGTGCTACTGTGTGACCCGGGGGCTACAGCAAGAACAGAATATTACTGTAGACTGTGCGAGATGTGTTTCGATGGGAAGCATCTTCCTGGTTTTGCTTAGAGTTGGAGGACTTTGGGTGTAGCGGGAGACTGTGTCTCCTGGCCAGCCTTTCTGGATATGAGCCATGAGAGTCAGAATCCTTCCTAATTTCAGTAGTGGAGCGCTTGACCAGCGTGGATGAGTTCCTAGGCTCAAACCATTATCATGGCTTGGAATGGGTGTTTTACTGAAGTCTGCAGTCAGTCTAGGAGGTTAAGTATCTTTCGTGAGTCTCTCTTTTTATGCATCAGAACGCTGAAGCTCCATCACTTGGATGGGACCCTCAGTCCTAGGCCCCCCTCAATTCATAAGTTTCCTCCCTTCCCCTCTCCCCTTCTCGTGTTTTCTTTCCTCCTCCCCCTCCCCTTCATCATGCTTCCTTCCCTCTCCCTCGCCTTTACATTTCCTGAGTCTTGGTTGTGTAGCAGATGCATCCCGACCACGAGAAAAGGAAATACACAGGCAGGGAGAGCGGAGAGACGCTTGTCTGAAGAGCAGTGTTTAAAAAGGACAGTGGTGTGTCTTCTCCAAGAGTGTGTTCCAGGAGGAGGTGGCTGCGGCACCTCTTGGAGAAGGCAGTTTAGAAATGGATCCTGTATCACCCAGGCATCTGTGGTGGAGAAGGATTCCGGAGTAGGAGATGAAGTTAGAAGAGCGATTCTTAGACCCGGGCGGTGGTGGCGCACGCCTTTAATCCCAGCACTCGGGAAGCAGAGGCAGGCAGATCTTTGTGAGTTTGAGGCCAGCCTGGTCTACAAGAGCTAGTTCCAGGACAGGTTCCAAAACTACTCAAAAAAAAAAAAAAGCAGTTCTTGAGGTGCGGGGACCTTGTCTCTGTGAATTTGAACTTGATCCAGTCTCAGAATGGGGCCTACATCTGCTTTGGTGGGAAGTACCTTGGAGTTGGAGAGGACTGGGGTGTTTCAGGAGATCTGTCTCCTGGCCAGCATTTCTGGAAATGAACCATGAGCATCAGAATCCTTCAGACTGAGGGACATAACCCAGGGATAAAGCACCGACTAGCATGTAGCATGTATGAGGTCCTTGACGCACACTTTGGTATCAAGGAAAGCGTCTTCGAAGAAGCTGGGAGAGCTGCTTACACCCACAGCCCCTGCTCCCCTCATTTCCTTCCTAACCCGGTGAAAGGGAATGAAAGAAAGATTCCATAACAGCCAAGATACTGGGTTCCCATCTTCAAACCATCACTACCTTGGATCGGATGCAGGGCTCAGAGGTTTATGTTCAGCTCAGAAGGATATTAGCCCCAGTTCATAGGCAGGCCCTGACAGGCTGACTCACAGGCCCAAAGCCAATTAAGTCTGCCTTTACAATGGGGACAGTGTTCCCTGCCCGACCTGGATGTATGGATGTGTGATGAACTGTGGTGGCGTATTCAGAATCTACAAGGGGGCACGGGGCAGGGGAGTCTGGAAGGATGTTTGTGGTTGATAAGCAAGAGAGCTTCTTAGGTACAGCTCTTACCTGGACTGCGCGTGAATCGAGGTGTTAGGTAATTGCTCCCCAAATTAGTTTTGCTGATGTCACCTGCACCAGCCACTGAGACCAGGGAAGAACCTTCCATCCATCCTCTGCCCCATACTGGAGCTGCCACAATGAGCTGGCCAATCAGTGACCTGGGGCACCCTTACCCCCAGCTCTAGTAGCTGGTCATGTTAGGTTCTCTGAGAGTCTGGGCTTCCTGGACAAAGGAGCTGCCTTGCTTCCTCTCCCTGGCCCGATCATCGCAAGCTCAGCATTCTGGGGTCCAGCCAGAGTCAGGCCTCCCTGGCATAAGTGGGAACTGAGAAGGTACTAGAGAGCCTGTCTCGATGAGGAACCTAACATGGTGACAAAAGGGGAAGCGTGGCAGCCACCAGTGAAGCCTCTCACTTGGGCTTTGATGCTTTTGCTTTCTGGCTGGGTGGCCCTAGCCGATGACTTCCCTACTGCGGCCTCGGGTTCCTGCAGAACACGTCAGTAGTGTTCCATTTGAGTCAGGCGGAGGACAGTGTGGGATTGCATGCTGGGACTGGAGGAGGCTCCAGCCAGCTGGACCTTGCCCTCCCTCCCCTCTCTAGGTTGTCAAGCATACAGAGTGACAGTGTCCGGAGTGACTCTGCAGGTGGCAGGGATCTGAGAGGACTCCTTTCTTCCTGCTCCTTTAACCAGCCATCCTCTGGTGTGGGCTGTGGCTTCCTTGCAGGTAGGTGTCGCGCATGTCTTTCAGGGTTTGGGAGGACCATGGGCCCCAGCTTCCTATCCGGGTACCCGGGCAACCTTAGGAACCGCCTTCTCATTCACACATGCACGATGCAGAGGGTAGTCTGTCCTCCAGAGACACCTGGCCTCAGAGACCTTGTTAGAAGATAGTAGTGGCAAAGGGATGGAAGGCTGGCCTGGTGGTTCAGACCTGGAAAGCCAGCACTCAGGGGTCTGAAATAGGATTGAAGGCTTGGGCAATTTGTGAGACCCTCTTGAGATACAAAGTCAAGGGGAAAATGCTGGGAATAAGGACAGTTGTTGAGGACGTGCGAGGCTCTAGGTCTGACCCCTTAAACAACAACAAAAAAAATACCTATGTGTTCACAAGTTGTATCAAAAGATGCTGTTGGCATACAGGCTCACCCACTCTAACTATGAACTCATTGAACTGTCACAGTTAAATGTCACATATGAAGTAGAGCCTGTCTTTATCTTCACTGTGTGGAGGACAGAGCCAGTTGACATCACCGGATCGTGGAAAGGGGCTACACCTCCCAAGGCTGAAGACTTCCTCTTTCCCTTTTTGTAGAACGAACCTTCGCCAGCCTCTGAACTGTGACCATATACACACCTGTGCCTTCTTCCCTGCTGGGACCCTTCCTCTGCGGCCATGGTCTGGAGGACCCTAGGCGCAAGCAACTTTTCTATCTGCCCCAACGGCTCCATCCAGTGGATCTGGGACGTGTTTGGTGAATGTGCTCAGGATGGCTGGGATGAGGCCAGCGTGGGCCTGGGCTTGGTCTCCATCCTCTGCTTTGCTGCATCTACCTTCCCGTGAGTATATGGCTATGCGGCAGGAGCAGGCGGGGCTTCAGGGGTGGTAGCAGTCCATGCATTACACAGAGGGTTCAACTGGCTGGTCATTGTCCCATCTAGATCCCAGACCACATATACTCCCTCCCTCCCTGATCACGTTATCTGATGGCCAGCTTGCTCCGAAGATAGGGGGCTGCACGGAGTCTACACAGGTCCGACCTCATGTTGAGGGATGCCGGTGCTGAGATAGTAATGTTTTCTGCCATGGATTGAGTGCTTACTGTATTCTTGGCCTGTGTCTAAGTGCTGGTGGGTTTACCTCCATTGATCCTCATAACAGCCCCGTGAAACAGCAGAGTTCACCTACCTGTTTTACCAGATGAGGGCTGGGTGATGTGCTCTTTGTTGCTCAGTCGGAAAGAGACAGGGCTGGAGGAAGGGGGTGCTGGGCTGCTTTAGATATGGTTGCATCCTTCAGGTGAAGACAGGTTGGTGGTGAAGATGAAGCAGGGGCTGCAAAATCCTGTGGCTGTTGCTAGGCTGGGAGATGAGGACGTTAAGGCACAGGGGTCCAGAGTACCCACCCTCGGCTCCGCCACCTACTGACTGTTGTTACCTGGGTAGACCACTGCCATGTCCTGAGCCTTAGAGCTCGTTTTCCCAATATGTGTGCAAGCTGGAAAGCTGGCATAGTGCCAGCGTCCAACTACGTGAAGTGTGAAAGAGAGCCCCTGGCCACTCAGGAGCGGCAGGGAGGGGCCACAGCCAGGAAGAACTTGGGGGTATGCGGGCAGGAAGCAGCTGGTCAGGAGCAGCAGGTGTGTGAGAGAAGGGACGGGTACTGTCATGCCTGCTGGGCACCGTGGGAGGTAAGGCAGGCGGTAATGAACTCAGGACCTCACCGAGGGCTCTGTCCTCTGAAGTTCTAGGTTCCAGCCTAAGTCCTGGGCCCTCTCTTGCCCATCACTGCCCCAGTCATACTGTGACTGTTAAGGTCCTCTTTTTGGCCTTGTTTTGTTTTGATTTAGTTTTGTTTTTTCAAGACAGTTTTTCTCTGTGTAGCCTTGGCTGTCCTGGAACTCAGTCTGTAGACCAAGCTGGCCTCAAACTCACAGAGATCCATCTGCCTCCAGAGTGCTGGGATTAAAGGCGTGCACCACCCAGCTCTTATTGGCCTTTTTTTTTTTTTCCCCCCCCCCCGAGACAGGGTTTCTTTGTGGTTTTGGAGCCTGTCCTGGAACTAGCTCTTGTAGACCAGGCTGGTCTCGAACTCACAGAGATCCGCCTGCCTCTGCCTCCCAAGTGCTGGGATTAAAGATGTGCGCCACAACCGCCCGGCCTCTTATTGGCCTTTTAAGTGGGCCTCAGCCTCTGAGCATGTGTCCCCTCCTCTTCCACAGCCAATACATCAAGGCCTGCAAGACAGGGAACATGGACCAGGCCCTGTCACTGTGGTTCCTCCTGGGCTGGATCGGTGGAGATTCCTGCAACCTCATTGGCTCCTTCCTGGCAGACCAGCTACCCCTGCAGGTGGGTGGTTCCTAGGCACAGTAGGGCAGCTAAGGAAGGACAAGTGGGAACAGCTGTGGGAGAAGAGACTAGGGTTTCAAATCTGCCAGCCAACACTCAGTGGCCACCATGCTCTGGAACCATGGGTGAGTCAGGGTTCTGTCTAGTCTCAGTTTCCCCAATTGCCATGTAAGCATACCACGCCACAGGGGTCTGTGGTTCTGAGGGTTTGGGACCCAACTAAAATTTTTGAATGTGGGGTCCGCAAAGTAGCAAATGGGGTTTTCCTTGGGAACCACAGACATCATTCTACGGCCAGCAGAAGGAGAGTCAGTCAAGGCCTTGGCCATTCTGCCTCAACTCTGGTACTCGATGCTTTGTGGACTGTCCAGGCTGGATTCTCACTGGACCCTTTGTCCGCCTGATCCCTCGTTTGCCTAGATAGGAACAGGGAACCTTCCATTCAGTTGAGGGAACAAGAGGATCGGAGAGGTGACATAACCAGAGCTGGTCACAAGTTGGGGTGCAGTGGAGGGCTGCCAGGGTGCTTGTATCAGGGCCTATTGGCAGCCGTTGCCTGGGTCCACTTCTCTTTCCCAGACCTACACGGCTGTGTACTACGTCTTGGCCGACCTCATGATGCTGACCCTGTACTTCCATTACAAGTTCAAGAACCGGCCTTCTCCGTGTGAGTCCAGGGGTCACTTTGGGTCAGGCTTTGCTGGCCTTGGGAGGCCTGGGAACTGAGTTGGAGTGGGCCAAGATGGAGACATATACAGAGCTGCAGGGAGATCCCACTTGCTCCTTCCTCTCTCTGGTTCAGAACCAGAAAGGAGGGTGAGTCAGAGCAGACCCCAGGACAGAATGCTGACTCCTCTGCCCTTGATGGTCTTTCCTTTGTGTCCCTAGGGGAAGGGTACTATTGGATCCTCATTCTACAGATGAAGGACTGAAGCTCAGAAAGGCTAGGTCACTTGTCCAAGGTCACATAGCTACTGAGAAGCAAGGCTGGGACTCCCATCCCAGGCTATCAGCTGTCACCTAAATACCTAATCTAGTCTTCTCTCCTGCCTCAATCCAGTGTCTGCCCCTATCAATTCTGTGCTCCTCTTCATCTTGGGGACAGTGTGTATCACACCACTGTTAAGCGTCAGTGATCCTGTGGCTGTCCCCAGGGAAGGCTTCCGGGGACGGATGCTCTTGTCTGTGGAGCCAGGCAATAAGGTAGGGGATGGCCTGTGTTGGTAACATGGCCGGGGGGGGGGGGGCTGACTCTCATTGCCCTGCGTGATCATGTAGATGTTAAGGGGCTACTCAACCCCCTGGGGAGACTGCTCCCTAAAACTCCCACCAGATAGTGAATGCTCCTTTCTTCCCCGCCCCCAGCCCTTCACAAAGAAGGAGGTCATAGGCTTTGTCATCGGCTCCATCTCCAGCGTGCTGTACCTGCTCTCCAGGCTGCCTCAGATCCGCACCAATGTGAGCTTTCGGTAGGGGTGTGGGTCACGTGAAAGGAGGGCTGGCAGGTTAAGCACAGCAGCTGTTGATGTGGGCAAAGGCCCCCAGCTGGGGAAATTGGCCCCACGACACTTGCCGGGAGGGGTGATTGAGACTGTGTCTTGGCAACGTTGGAGGTCAAGTGTGAGGGAGCTGCTGAGCTGAGAAGCCCGAGAGAGCAGACAGGAGATGCTGAAGACCCCCCTCCCCCCGCTGGAGGCTTGCCTGACAGGAGGAATCCAGTGAGGACTGCAGAGCCGGGGGCCAGCAGGCATAGACAGCCATGATGTCTGTGGTACTGGGAGAAGTGCTTGGAGTTGGGCCCTGGATAGGGCTGTTTTGGGTGCCAAGCCATGCTGGGCATTGGGCATACAATGAAAAGCCAGCTCAGAGTATGAACCACACAGGGCACACACACACATGGACAGTTACAATCCAGAGTCTTCCGAGCCTGGGGACAGGACTGTCTGTGTAGCCCAGACTCACCCCTAACTGGCTATATAGTCTAAGCCTGGTCTTGAACTCAGGATCCTCCTGCCTTAGCCTCCCAAATGCTGGTATTGTAGACAAGAACCCTCTCTGAGGACCCCACCATCACCCCTTTTCCCCCCAGTTCCTTCGGCAGTCCACCCAAGGCATTTCCTACTCACTGTTTGCGCTGGTGATGTTGGGGAACACGTTGTACGGGCTGAGCGTGCTGCTCAAAAACCCTGAGGTGGGCCAGAGCGAGGGCAGCTACCTGCTGCACCACCTGCCCTGGCTCGTGGGCAGCCTGGGTGTGCTGCTGCTTGACACCATTGTATCCTTTAAGGTGGGTCACGTTGGCAAAAGTCACGGGGGCAAGGCAGCTGCTGCTTCAGCATCACGTCCCTGTCAGTAAACCCCTCTGTCTGCACATCCACCTACCCATCCGTTTGTCTGTTTACATATTCATCTACACATCCATCTACCCATCCGTTCGTCCATCTACAATCCAGTCTTTTATCCATCTCCATTTACCCGTATCCAACATCATCCACCCATTCATTCATCTATCCTCCCACCCACCCATCCACTCACTCACCTATCTACCTACCTGTCCGTCCGTCCATCCATCCATCCATCCATCCATCCACCCACCCACCTATTCGTCCACATATCCATTCATCTACCTATCCTTCCACCTACAATCTGACCTTTCATTCAAACTGTGCTTACCCCTCCAGCCTCACCCATCACCCACCCACCCATCCATTCTTCCATCTGTCCCCCACCCATCCAACCTCCCATCCATCTGTCCATTCACCTTCCCATCTGTCCATCTACCCATCCGTCTACTCACCCACCCCCCATCCAACCCTCTGTAGCCATCAGTTCATCTGTTCATCAAGAGTGTGCACCTCTTTTGTGTGTCGGGCACCTAGCCAGGACCAGCACCATCAGAGAGCTAAGAGAGCAAGGACAGAACACACTGGGTTTTTAGGTGGTCACTTCACTTCAGTGGCACCAAGTGCTACAGAGAGAGAGAGAGAGAGAGAGAGAGAGAGAGAGAGAGAGAGAGAGAGAGAGAGCCAGCAGGAGCATGTCACCACTGGACTACTGTCCTAGTTTCGGGTAAACAGAGGCCTCAACAGGTGTCATCTCACCTGGGTTGAGAGAGAAGTTATTCAGGCGAAAGCAAGGGAGCTTTTGTGCAGCGAGAGTCCAGCCGCAGCCTGTGTAAAGGCCCCGGGGAATAGAAAGGCCAGGGCACCCGTCCACTGGAAATGAGAGCTAGCTCATGAAGATACGGGTGAGCAGGTTTAGTCCTGACCCCTGCTGCCTCCTCACTGAGTGACACGGCGGAAACCCTCAGTCCCTAGTGTTTCTCTCCTTTCGTCTGAGTTATTAGTCGCTGTCCCACCCCGGTAACAGCTGATGGCATCACTATCTGAGCACCCTTCCCATGGGACCCAGCACTCAGTGAGTGCTCCATCGGTGTTTGCCAAGAGGTTCAACTGGATATTATTTGGGTCCCACTTGGCAGAAAGTAAATATGGCCCTTGGCCCTTGCTAAGTCCTCATGGGATATCGCGAGAAAGGCCCACAGTGGCCCAGCAGCTTAGTGTTGTAGCGAAAAAGGCAGGGTCCTAATCCAGGGTTCCTGATGGCTGAGCTGGGAGGTCAGGGTTGGCACTCAGGGTGGTGGGAGAGCTCAGAGGTCCTGGCTGGTACCTGCAGATCAGGGAAGGGTGATGCGAACAGCTCCGGTCCAGTGTGTGTGCTACGGCCTTAACACCGCCGTCAGATCTCCGTCCAGTTCCTGGTGTACAGGAACCGCTCCGCTGCTACCGCCTCAGAGCAAGAGCCTCTCCTCCCAAGCTGACCTGTGACCTGGATGACGGGAACCTCGGCTGCCATCCCAGGAAGAGCAAAGCATGGGCAGTGATACTGCAGCCCCTGGACTGGGCCTAGGAGGTGGCCTGAGGGAGGCCTAGGAATCTGGGCCTGGTTGCCTCCCGTCCATGCTTGGACCTAGGACAGGTCTGGAGTTGGATCATGCTATGCTGGGACATTACCTCTCAGGTATAAGACAGCTGCTCGAGGAGCCTGTAGGGGACCCATAGCTGAGACTGCAGAAGATGGTGTGGCCACCTCCCATCCACCTACCTCAATCTGCCTGTGCACCCCAGGCTACATCCTATCCAGGGGACCCAGGGTTGTCCCTCTGACTGGACACAACCTAGTAAACGATACCTTCCAGCTGGGCCTGTTTCTGCTGCTCCTTCCCATGACACTTGGGGTCTGGGCAGGGACCCAGGGTAAGTTCATACTGAAGGGGGAGCCATGTCCAGGATACATGGGCCCTTGGCTTTCGAACTTTTTATCTCTCTGCCCTACTCTGGTGGAGTGACATGGCAGTAATGGGGACACCTCAATGGGCTTCAGGCTCCTGAGGCTCGGGAAGAGGCAGATAACCAGGTGGGGTTTGGTTAGACATCCCCAGAGGCTTGACGTGACCATGGTACTGCTCTGGCATTCTCTCTGGGGCTACGTAGGGTGGGGTGGTCTGCCCAAAGCTAGGCACGAGGCGCGTGGTCAGAACTCAGCGAAGGTCACCTTGGAGGTAAAGAAGAGGGACAAACTGGTGCTTTCCTGAAGAAGGTGGTGACCAGAAGCGTGGATGGAAGAGGAGAAGGGTGGGAGACGGCACAGAAGTGACAAGGCCGAAAGGAAGGGAGAAAGGGTGGTTGGTTCCAGCTCACTTTGTTCCACGTTCCTGTGGGCCTCCCTCCACCTTTTGGTGACTGGGGGCAGAGAACTAGCTGCCTTCCCTGTTAACACGTACATTATTTTAGGTCCAAAAAAGCCAGATGCATGGCCAGGGGCCACCTGACAGACAGACAGACTGCCACCTCTGAGTGCTCTTTTAGCTTCTCTGTCCGCAGCTGCAGAAAAGAGAGAGAGGGTCGTGGCATAGACCCAGGCAAAGCACTGCTGGCTTCAGGTGCTCCTTGCATCCTGGGACCTGGCTCTATGCTACTTTCCTAGGGCTGCATGGCACCTTTCCAAGTTGGGAGATCTGGGGCCTCGGTTGGCACATGACCTCAGGCACAGGCCTGAACTGAAGCCGCGTGGGCAGGAGAAGATGAAATGACAGTCTTGCCCGAGAAGCCCTCCAGCAGGGGTGACATCCCTTCGTGGGGGGGAGGGGAGTAAGGGGGAGTGATGTGCTTTGCCTGTGGCGAATGCTTGGCTGACAAAGGAGGTGTCGTCTCTACCCAGGGAGTCAGACTGCGCCTATCTAACCCCGATTTCTCCTATGTTTTGGAGGCCTGCTCCAGTGCTCCAAGGCGGGGTCAGAGTCGGGGGCTCGCACAGCCTGGTTATGTTCACCAGGTCTGTCCCTGGTGAGTGGTCCAGGGACTTAAGGATCTCAAGCCTGCATCAGCCACTGGTGAGCCTTGTGACTTGGGCTGACTCCCTCAGCCTGTTCTTTCCCAGGACACCAAAAGTGGGGCCAGTGACTTTTGAGGGAGTTTAGCCGTCTCCCATCTCAGGCTCCTGGGGGGACAGCCAGTTTAACTAACAGGACCGTGCTGTGATAAGACCCCAGCTGCCTTTCCCTTGGGGAAATTTTGTGCGGGCTCTGGTGAAGGATGAACAGGTGTACAATGGTAGCTCTCTCTAAACAAAATAATTCTTTGGGAGAAAAACCAAACCACCACCCTGGGACCATTGAGTGTGAGAACTCGGCCTCCTCCCACACAAGTTAGCACCAGGCTCTAGAAAATGTAGATAAGTAACATCCTCTCGATAGGTGACAATCAAGACCTGTAAATTCCTAAGGTCTGCTCAGGCTCATGGTAATGCCCGTCTGGCCTCCTCTTTGCTCACTTTTAAGCTTTAATCAAATAAACCAAGCCACACAAGAAACTACAATATTCTGTAACAGAGTGTCTGATTCCACCAAGAAAGTCCTTTTCTCAAGGTCAAGGTCCTCGGTTCCTTGCTAAAAAGGGAGACAAATTCTTCCCTTTGGCAAGAGGAACTTGTGGCCCTTCCATTAACGTATGACTGGTGCCTATTGCCAACGCCAGTGCTTCCTGAACCCCCATCTCAAACCACACGCCAGCTCACGTGCCTCCTTTTTCCCATTTAATTCTATGTGCAACTGTAGCATTTAAAAGATGTGTTCCCCCCCCCCCCCAATTAACTCGAGGGCAGCCATCCCAATTCACCCTCATATGGTGTCCATCTCCCCCTTTCCCCTTGCCACCAACTCCACGCATCCTCCCTGGAACCTGAACAGCACCACCCCCACCACCCCACTCCAGCCCTAGCCCTTCCCCGAGGAAGCAGGTCTCCGGTATATCTTTAACTATTGTGAGACCAGCCTAGGCTACACTGGACCATGTCTTAAAGACAACAGAAACCGAGAAATAGCAAGTGCAAATAAGGCACCAGAGCACAGCAATCTAAATAGATTCCAGAGTTTTGTGAGTTTATATAGTCTGAATTTCATGCTTTTAAAAGAATTTATCGAAACTAAGCTTGGTCAGGCAGCAGAGACTCAGTTATTAAGAGCACATCCTGTTCTTGCAGACCTGCCTTCTGATTCCCAGCCCCCACAGCAGGCAGCTCACAACTGCCTGCAACTCCAGCTCCAGGGGATCTGATACTCCTCTGCCCCACCCCCAAGTACTAAATAAAATTTTTATTTATTATTATTTGTTTGGTTTACTTATTTGGCTTATTTGATAGGACTTTTCTGTAGCTTTGGACCCCGTCCTGGAATTCTTATAGACCAGGCTGGCCTTGAACTCACAGAGCTCTGCCTGCCTCTGCCTCCTGAGCGCTGGGATTAAAGGCGTGCACCACTGTCGCCCTAATAAAATTTTTTTAAAAAAATAAAACCAAATTTGGTGGCATAGGCCTTTCATCTCAGCACTGGGAAGGCCGAACACAAGTTGAACATCAGCTTGGGCTACAAAGCAAGTAAAAAGGCCGGTCTGGGCAACAAAGCAAGACTCTCAAAACAACTAACTAAGGGAGACACAAATTGAAGCTTAACTATTATTCTTTTAAAGCGGGTGTGTGTGTGGAGACAAACACAGGACAGACAAAACACGCACGAAAGGAGAAGACACAGACACGCGGCTCCCACGTGGGTGCGCTTTAATGGGGGGAGGAGGTGGACACGATAAGGGACAGGTGTGCAAGACACACAAGGGTAAGGGGCAGAGAGTGAGACCTCGTGGAAGCTCGCTTTTTAACGAGAAGCGCAAGGGTATCTGGGAGAAATGTCCTGCACCTGTGCGCGCCCGTGCGCGCGCAGGTGTCCGTAATCCAGGAGGAATCTGGGAGCTGTAGTTTCCAAAAGGAACAACATTAACTATAGAGCAAGCAAAGAAAAAACAATGCCAACTCGTTTGTTCTAGGGAACTGTCTACACATCCCAGGCTGACCTTGAATTTTAGGGGCAGCTAAGGATGATCCTCCTGCCTCTGTCTCCCAAGTGCTGGAATTCCAGGCTTACACCACCACACTACAATCTCTCTTCAGTTTTACAGAAGAGAGACAACAGGGCAATAAGAAAACACACACAAAAAATCTTTTTAAAAAAACCATCGTGGTCGCCATGTG
>NW_026067894.1:2694705-2703677 GCF_014885135.2 Alexandromys fortis
TGAGACAGGGTTTCTCTGTAGCTTTGGTTCCTGTCCTGGAACTAGCTCTTGTAGACCAGGCTGGCCTCGAACTCCCAGAGATCCGCCTGCCTCTGCCTCCCGAGTGCTGGGATTAAAGGCGTGCGCCACCACCGCCCAGCTAGAAACTTATTTTTAAAAATACAGCATAATGGCCCCTATCTTCAAGATGGGGTTAGTCAGGTTCCTCACCAGGGCTACACAGGAACACCTGGCCCCACCACGTGAGGACCTGGCAGAGCGTATCACCTGAGTGCACGTCACCTTAAAAGATGGAACTCCACCTACTTCTTTCTCCTCTCTCTCTCTCTCTCTCTCTCTCTCTCTCTCTCTCTCTCTCTCTCTCCTGCTGCTCCTATCTCCAGAGGTTGGTCTCCTCTGTCCCCTTTTTATGTTCTTCCTTCCACACCACATCACACCCAGCTCTTGGGCTGGGAGTGATCTGGATCTCCCTAAAGAGAGCTAGCTAAAGATGAAGATGACCTTGAACTTTTAAAACCAAGTGTGAGAATGTTTTACTTGTGATGTGGGAGTCCCCTTTGTATGCTGTGAATGTTTTATTGGCATTTATTAATAAAGCAGCTGCTTTGGCCTATGACTGGGCAGAACAGAGCTAGGTGGGGAAAATAAACTGAATTCTTGGAGAAAGAAGGCAGAGTCAGGGAGACGCCATGTAGCTGCCGAAGGATTAAGATGCCAGAAACCTTAACCGGTATGGTCATACACAGATTAATAGAAATGAGAATGAGTTAGTTTAACATATAAGAGTTAGCTAGGAATATGCCTAAGCTATTGGCCAAACAGTGCTGTAATTAATATAGTTTCTGTGTGATTATTGGGGCATGGGCAGCCAGTAAATGAACGTGCAGTCTCCACTTACATGTATGTGCAGCCACCCTGTGCATGCCTGATACCCACGGAAGCCAGAATATGACTTTGGAGCCCCTGGAACTGGGGTTACAGTTCTGAGCCATCATGTGGGTGATGGGAGTTGAACCTGGGTCCCGTAGAAGAGCAACGAGTGCTTTTAACCACTGAACCACCACTGCTGAGGTCCTGTGCTAACTCCTGAGCCCAGGATTTCAGGTGTCCATCACTATGCCCAGTGTGTGTGGTGCTGGGAATCACCACTCTTTCCTACACCTCTAGTCCTCCCGTTTCTTCTTCCGAATCCCCATGGGCCCTGCTAGCCATCACAGCTCTCCCACTGATGGGCATCAAGGAAAGAGCAGAGGGCCAGAGTGAGCCAGGCTGCAAATGCTCTTTGACGTGTCCCATGCTGTCCCTTAGCTAGAGTGGCATCCCCACTGCATAGAGGGAGGTTTGCTGTGCCTGTCCCAAAAGTCCAAGAGTAAGAATAGAGAAATGTGGGCTCCAGAAATGGGAATGTAGAAATACAAAGTTGTAAGCCTAGGAGAATGAGAGCAAACTGTCAGCCACTTTAATTATTAACAATGGGTCACTTTGCTTTACAACCCATAGCTCTGTCTGCAAGGCTGAAGCGGCCCCCTGCAAACTGAGGGTCAGCTTTTTAGATACACCCCTTGGCCACTCGTGACCAACAACTGACGTGAGCTGAGTTGACCTTTAAATGATGGGATGTACGTGGCTTTTTGGTTGTGCATTGTCCCTTACCCTTCCCTGCTGAGCAAAACTGGCCACATCAGGGGAGCATACAGCTTTGGTAAACAATGGGCTAAATACAAACACTAGTTTAACTGAAAAACCTGTTAATGGAAATTGTATAAAAAAAAAAAAAAGGAAAGCCGGGCGGTGGTGGTGCACGCCTTTAATCCCAGCACTTGGGAGGCAGAGACAGGTGGATCTCTGTGAGTTCAAGGCCAGCCTGGTCTACAAAGGGAGTTCCAGCACAGGCTCCAAAGCTACAGAGAAACCCTGTCTTGAAACAACAACAACAACAAAACAACAACAACAACAAAGGCAATTTGTATCCAAGTTTTACCTCAAGATTGTAAAAATTCTTTTGTTCATGCCTAGTGCTTGCTTCTTGCTATAAAAGGGGGGGTTCGGAAACCACCGTGGCCATGGCTACAGAGCCCATCTCTGGCTGTGGTAACAGATATAGCTGAGAAGCTTTGTGTGCCCTATGGAGATTATCCTTTTCTGGAATAAAGTTTGCTTCTGGTTTAGTAGACTGTGGTGGTCTGTCCCCATCTTTGCATGACTCGAGGACCCAACAGTCCTCACAGCCCACGGAAATGGGTTTTGGGCAAGGCCCACCTTTTCATCATTCTGCTCTGTCCTTACAGCTAAGGCTGGCACGTGCTAGTGGAGTGCTTGTTCGCCCAGCTGCATCTCTACCCAATTCTCTGTTGCTTCTTTTTACATTAATTCTGTTTTCGTGTGTGCACACGCCGGCCAGTTCTTTCGCCACGTGGGTTCCAGAGATGGAGCCCAAGCCCTCAGGCTTGGCAGCAAGCAGCCCTTCCTACCAGGCAGCGTCTCGCTGGCTCACAGCCTCTAATTTCAGTATTTGCTTTGGGACGGTCTCACTAAGCGAGCCTGAAGTCACTCTGAGGACTAGGCTGGCCTCGGATCTCTGGCAGTCCTCGGCCACCGACCCCCAGGTGCTGTAATTACAAATGTGTGCCAACGCCCAGTTTTCTTTTTTAGTTGAGACAACATGTGGATGTACAGTCCAGGCCAGACCAGCCTTGAGTTCACAATCCTCCTGCCTCAGCTTCAACACTGATAGCACAAGCATGAGTCATGGCACCCAGCCTGCTCTACCTCCCGTGGAATTCTGGACTCCACACAGGACCAAATAAGAGAAACCAGGAGTCATCACAGAAGATGGGGTGGCAAACATGGCAGCCACAGAAGCCAGGGAAAGGGATGAGCAACCAGCTAGATAAGGAAAGGCATTAGGAAGCCCTGGGCTCTGCTTCGGTCCCTGAGAAGGTGAAAGTGGACAGAGGTGGACAGATGTGCTGCAGCTGGATGTGGGATGGGAAGAGCTCCAAGATGAGGGAGACAGGTGAGAAAGAACACAAGGCCAGCACTGTGTCCCAGTTTCTTTTTATTTATTTTTTTGTTCTTTTTTTCCTTTTTTTTTTAAGTATGGAGGCTCAAGTAGAAGATGTAGATTTTTTTGTTTAAGCTTTACAAAAAAAACCAAAATAAAACAAAAAAACTCCTTTTGCATTCCATAAAAATCGACAGGAAAGCACCTGGCCGGAAGTGCAGCCGGTCGCCAGCCGTCACCCCACTGTGGTCTCCTTGGGTGGGCACGTCTGCGCTGGACAGTGCTGAGGACGTATCTCTGTCCTCCATAGCTGTCCGCTGTCCCCCCGGCCCCCAACTCCAAGCAACTCCCAAATACACATGGAATCTGATTTCCAGTTCTTCTCTTTCACACACCAGTTAGTTCATAAAATGTTTTTGTTTTACATTTTTTACACCAATGTAACAAAGATGGGAGGAGCAGTGGCTGACAGTATATATGCTTATAAATGGGAGGGGAGGAAGACGGGGCCCAGGCGAACAAAAAAAAAAAAAAAAAACACCACACGGTCTCTATGGAAACGTCGTGGGAAGCGGGCCTTGGAGCCAGAGGAGGGTGGTTATCGGGCTTTATTCTTGGGGAGCGATGCGCTGCGTGGTCGATGCAAACTGTTACGTGACCCATCAGGGAGGGAAAGGGGGAGGGAAAAGGAGCAGAAAACGAGTTTTCTAAGAAAGGAACCTAACGAGTGCATGGCGTGTCCGGTTAGCGTGAAGCAGAGGTTTAACACTGCTGCTTTCTCTTCAAGGCCTCCACCAGGTCATTCTTGAGAGCTTCTTGCTTTGATTTGTCTGCAAACGTCTGCACAGACCTACAGGAGAGGAGAGATGACATCAGCCGTGGACAGAGAGGGAGGCAGCCTGGGGCCACTGTGGGCTGCCAGGCTGTACCATCTACCCTGGAGAGTGGGAAGAGGGCCTGGCTGGGGGACCTGCACCGCAGCACCTTGCTGGGCATCATGGGCAGAGGTCATCTCTGCCCAGGCTATGGGTGACCTGGCCACTAGATCCCTAGGTCCACAGTTCGGGGTACATGCCTCAAGCTGTTGGGCGCTCTCAGGAACCTTGGACCTGCTGCCCAGGCTGAGAGGTGAAGACACTGGGCAGTGAGGGCTTCTATACTGGAGCATCTGCCCCACCCCCTCTACCTACAGCCTAGGCTGGCTCCTTACCCTGGAGAAGCAGTGTAGCAGCCCCTCCCCCTGGCCCTGCCCCACCAAGTACACAGGAACCAGCCTCTGCGCCAGTGCTGCTGGCTGCGAACCCAGTCCCTAAGGGGCAGCCCTGGGTCCCGGTGACACATTCTGGGTTGGCAGGGAAGCACTCTTCATCAGAGCTGGACCTCAACTTGTCTGGTGTTTCTCACACAGACTCAGTTCTCAGAAGCATCTCAGGGTGGAGCTTCTTCTAAGCCTAATTCCCAGGTCAGGACACAAAGCTGGGAGCCGGAGAGGTCCCCCACGGCACCAGCTAATCAAGAGCATACTAGACTATTTGCAGCAACCGTGGGGAGCTCGGAAGCAGTGGAAGAGCAGGGCAGCATGCTTGGCAAGTGGCTCGAGTGCGCACTGGGAGAGGCGCTGTCAGGAAGTCTACCCTCGCGTGCTGAGAATGGCGAAGGCGAGATGGAGTGGGACCCGGAGCGGCAACCCATGAAAACCTGAGAAGAGTCTTCAAGACGGGGAGGACAGGACCCGAGCGAAGAAGCCACTGGACGTTAGTGTGAGCTGCTGCCACTCAGGTGCCATTTGCTTCCGCTGGGGTATTTAGGGTCCCAAACTCTCACCAGAGGCCAACACTAGTGTGGCAGCGAGAGGAGCAGTGTGAGGGCTCAGGCAGAGCTTGAGTCAGGGCAGTGAGGAGGACACATCTGGCTGATGGGCCGGGGCTCTCCTCAGAATACCTCCAGCTGGTTTGCCAAGGAATGGTGGTGGTGGCAGCATCCCTTAAAAAGGCTTTCTTCAGCTGGGACATGGGAGGTCTGGAGATGCCACCAAGGCTAGAACTGATGGCTGCCTTGGACCTGAAGTCAGCACATGGGCCAGACCACAGTGGCAGGGGAGTCCCCATCTTGGAGCTTCACGGTAAATCCCATAGGCCCTTGTCTGGGTTGGGCCTTTGGTGTCCAGCCCCGAGGCCTGCAGCTTCCCAGGAGCCTCGTTTTAAAACCCTCCTCCTTTCCGAGATGCTGACTGCGTTTGCACATCTGTATTTGTCCCAGGGCAAGTCATGGTTCTTGGCCATTGTCAACAAGCAGGGCTGTTTTCCTTTCCACCAGCATGGCTGCTGGAGGACAGCTGCAGCTCATTAAGGGAGGCTGTGGGACACACAGCATGGGTAGAGTGCCCAGCAGTGGCCAGTCTGGAGGCGTGCTGGCCTGGCTTAAGGAGTGTTCCATCACTCAGAGGGACTCAGAGGGAGACCATGCTTTCTGAGTCAACACCCCAAGGGGCCCTGAGATGTAGCTTGTGGGATCCTTGGTAGGAGAGCAGGCAGGAGGAACCGGCTGTACTTCTGTCAGACAAGAGGTGTGTGAGCTGGCAGAAGGCAAGACACACAGACCCTGCTCCTTAGCCAGTGGGATGTGTGCACACAGCGCCCTCTGCTGGAGAGGCCATGGTAGTGCCAAAGACTGAGCTTGGTCAGGAGCAAAAAGCCCAAACCTGGCCTTTGCTTGAAGTGCGAAGCACACACACCGCACACACGTGTCCACACGATATGGGGCTGAGGCTATGCGTTAATGTGGCTACCCACCAGCTGTGAGTGGACACAGGTTAGTGGCAGGGTCTTGGCAGGTTGGTGAGTCCTGTTTAGTGGGGGAGTCTCACGCCCTTCAGGCAGGGTACCTGGGTCGGCTCAATTATCAGGCTGGATGTAGACCTGGCGCTGGGTCAGCACTTGAGAAAGCTCCCTCTGCAACTGCTTAAACTTGTGGTTGTCAGGGATAGCGTCAAGAGATCTACAGAGAGTGTTCGGAGAGGATGAAGCCGTAGCAAGAGAGCAACAGCAACGCAGAACAAGAGGCCAGCAGTCATGGGCAAAGGCAAAGGCAGGAGAAGGCTGCCTCGGCCTGGGGCTGAGTGCGCATCTCAGCCACAGAGGCCTCGGTCTTGAGGGGTTCACACCTGCCTACACACAGGCTCAGATTTTCCGTGTTTCCCTGTCATTACTGGGAATGGTGGGGGCTGTCCAGGCAGGAGAGTATATACGGTCCATTTGGTACCACAGCCCCCAAGTGTCAGGCATGATCAGATACTCAGGTCCACTGGAGATCAAGAGGGGCCATTATCTCACTTAACTCAGACTGCTGGACAAGCTCACAAACTTTTTCTGGCCTGCACTATGAAACCTGGGCCAGGGAAGGGCACTGGAAGAATGGGTCCCAAGGGCACAGCAGAAGCCACGAACTCACAGCAGAGCTGAGCTGTAGCACCCTTCCCAGTTATCAGCTCTCCTAACCCTGCTGGCACTCTGCCTCCCACATAGACAAGGGCCGCTGAGAAAGGTGTGGGAAGGACCCTTGTGACTTCTTCACTCCTCCTCAGGCACCGACCCGTCCCCACTGGGTTCTGCCTCCCACTGTACTACACCAGAGCCAGAGGCCACAGTGCGTCCTGCCTGCTTCTGCAGAACCCAGAGCTTGAGACAGTGCCGGGGCCCTCAAAGGGAATGCCATGCCAGGCTGCTCAGCTGTCTTTGGTGTCTTGGATCTGTGTGTGGCTGCCAGGCCCCAATGCCAGAAAGGCTGGGTACAGTCTCTAGGGACCAGTGCCGAGCTCTAAGGTGAGGGCACCAAAGGTTGCTGAGGTGACTGAGCCCAGTGGACAGAGCTGGTAGAGGTCACAGAAAGTGCTGGACCAGCTTCTGAGTCTTTCATACTGAAAGCAATCCCTGACCACATCTTGTGATGAGGAACCGGGAGGCCCAAGACCACAGAGTGCTAAGTAGACAGGATGTAAGTCTCATGTTTGGCCCCAAAGCTTCAGAGTTTTGGTACATTACCTCAGCCCATTGACGATATCCTTTGTTTTTCCAAAGTAGATCTCATTCAGTGTACTTCTGATTTTATTTTCCATGTCCTGGGAAGGGAGGTAAGTCAGCAGAGATGGCAAACAGGAACCCTGAGGCCCACATCCACCTGCCACCACCAACCCTGCAGTCCCCTCTGTGGCCACAGGAGGGAGGTAAGAGGCTGCTCTTTCATGCTGAGAGGCACAGCCAGGCTGCCAGAACCCCACCTATAATTTGTGTTTTGGGTCTTTCTTGTCCTTCAGCATGGAGGAAGCCAACATCTAGGGACTGATGGCCAATTCTGACCACTGCTGGGCGCGGGTCTAAACCACATTATCAGCACACTGCCTGGCCACCAACTCTGTGAACAGTTCTGTGAAACCAGAGAGCACGTCTCCAGTCCAAACAACCCCCCTTCCAAAGGAGACGTGGTGACAGGCCAGGCTGTGGCGGCCACAAGTGAAGCTGCTCCAAGGGCCCTGGTGTTCCAGGGATCTGTTTCCACCCCAAGTTCAGATCACTGTTCACACCCAGTGATCAGGGGAAACAGGACTTCATACTTCCCGGGCCCAGAGACATAGCAGGGACACTGGGGTGGGTAGGCTTGGAGCCGAGCTCTGCTTGTATCCAAGTCAGAAGAAAGCTCAGAAAACCTGGGCAGGACCAGCTGCAGCAGAGACGGAGGCTGCGGAGAAGCACGCTGGTCTATGCTGTACCAGGACTGGGTGAGCCTGGGGCCACTCACCTCCACCAGGCGCCCAATGTTGGCTATGTGTGGAGAACAGTCACTCACGGTTTCATCTTTCTCCATCTGCAAAGACAGCAACCTTTAGTCAGAAGAAGCTGCAGCTCCAGGCTGCTGCCAACTCACGGTTGCCCAGGCATGTCACAGTCCTCTGCCCCCTGGTGGCTGCCCCTGCACGGCACAGTCCTCTGCCCCTGGTGGCTCTGTGGAGCTTTTCTAAGCACAAGTGACTGAAGTTTGTGGTTGCAAACAGCCCAGTCGGCAGACATTCTGAGGCCCTATTATTTCTACGGCAGTGTTTCTTGATGCTGCTCTGAGGACAGACTCCCCACTTAGCTCCTAGGGCTACAGTAGTGAGGGTAAAGGGCCACAAGGGACAGGTCATCCTGGACCATGTCACTCCTGCAAGCACAGGTCCAGGCTGCTACCCAGATGTGAGCAAGGCCTGGTGTGGGACTGGAAGCTTCCCTGTGTCACAACACTGTCAACCTTGACCAGCAGAGCCATGGCAGCCATGGGGACTCCCGGCCTTGCCAGCAAAGACTCTGGGGCCAGCAGAATGCAGTGCCATGCCCACAACCATGTGAGCAGCTGTGGAGGAGCCCCCTTCTTGCCACCGTGCCAAGGCCAGGAGCCATGCAGGGAAATGGTGGGTTCCTGGTTTACAAAGGACAGGGGACAACAGCCAGCTCTGAGTGCGTGAAGGGAAGTGACAGCAGGTAGGTGTGAGCCTCTGCCATTGGCTTCTGGTTCTCCCATGGTAAGCTTTACCTCCCTGGTCAACACTTCACGATACCAGAGGAACATCATCTCCCCTAAGCAAAAGCCTGCTTAGGACAACTGGTTAGTGTGCGTGTTGAACGGAGCTGGGGAGACACCCAAAGGGCAGGGCCTGCCCCCTATTTCTAAAAGGAGTGTTTAGAAACCAACACCCCACATAGAAATGGCTGCTGTGTCCAGCCTCCGGACTGCTCAGAGCTGCTCTGTGGGTGTTTCTGATCCAGCCAACTGCACCACCCTCCCAGTCTTGCTCAGCCCCTGCTCTATGCGGAGGGAGATTCTTGCCTCCATCCTGCCAGAGTAAGAGGTGAGGGTTTTGTCGTCTCTGATGGGCCATCTCAGTGAGTGCTGGCAGCCCCGGGTGAGCACAGCCCCGGGTGAGCACAGCCCCGGG